>NC_056725.1:347019234-347319234 GCF_019279795.1 Protopterus annectens | reverse complement strand
CGGGGATAAATGACAAACCTTTATTTAAGATAAATTGTTCATCTAGGGAAAAAGTTCTTGACGTTAAGTTGAAAAACAAATTCCTTAATTCCTCGCCCTCCTTCTCCGTTCCGGTGTTTCTGCTGACATTTTCCTTTTCATTCTGCCTCGACTTGCTGTGTTTTTGTAAGGGAGAGGAAAATTTAAAGGTATAGATGTCACAAGAGAGTTATTGATGTTATTTGTCTTTGGTTTAGCACCCAAATCGTTGACTAAACCCTGCTGATTACAGGGTAAGGAAGCGTTAGACTGTCCGGATTCGCAAATAGTATCAATAGTCTGGCTACTAACCATAGGCTGGGCAGCCACAATTTCTTCAGGCATGGTAATGAATTCATCATGTAACATTTGCGTATTTCCAGCTACATTGGAAGGTCGATTACCTTCTTGTTGATTAATTTTCGGCCAAACGAAAATACGACCTAGCTGGAAATCCTGATAGTCACGCTTTAGTTTTTTTAGCTTAATTTGCTCTAATTTATTACTATATATAGTTAGTTGCTTGTTCATATTATTCACCTTAGACATGCAAACATCAGCTGAGAAGTTCGTTGTGAGCGACATATACTGTTCTTCCACCTTGGTTATAAGCTCAGCTTCAATAGGTGCAAAGTAATCTAAGAGCAAATGTATATATTTATTTCCAAAGTCAATATTAAGTTGTTGCCACTTCCGTAGCAATTCTGGGTGGCTATCCCCGTAGCTCGGCATGCACAATACCCTCATGCCACGGGGAATAACCTTAAAGTGGAGACAAGCCTGTAAGTGCCTTTTTTGCCAAATTAGTCTGTATAATCTGTACAAGTCATTCTCCAGATTTCTCAGGCGACTAAAAAAGTCATGCATGTTTTCAACGCCACTAGTTGTACTAACGGCAACATCACCTTTAAGGTCCAGACGCAGCAATGGGTTCTCCTTCTGATATAATAGACCATTCCAACCATCGGTCCCCGTTGTACCTGTTGGGTTATAGTCCAACTCGATGTTTGGCATTTCCATTATGTAATAATCGGCAAAGCACAATAAAAGTAAAACTAATAGCAGAAAACAAATGCCGATCATTCAAAGGCTCCTGTCACCAAAAACGAAATATGCTGGATAAACGAAAACTGCCAGGAACCACCATAAAATGTAGAAAAATTTTATTGAACGAGCGCTTTCACGCACACACAGGTGCGCTTCATCAGGTTACAAATCACATAGAATCAGGTCAGAATATATACACTGATAATTAAGTAATTAAGTGATTAATCTCCATTCAATTATCCAATTAAAACCACTAGTCATTGCACATTTAAAAACTAACTCTAGAAACCATTCAGAAGTTCAAAAGTTAAATCTTAGTTAGCATGGTTTTTCAATATAACGTTTGTGTTGTTATAACATCTCATTCATTGCTAACAGGTCAGATGAACATTTTAAACATCTAAACATTTAAAATTGCCTCCAGATATTTTACACACTGATGTTATACATCATTGTTTTTTTTTTGTGCAATTCATTCTTTGTACAAATCATCAGGATTTTTTATAAAAAACAAAATTTTTTCAGCAAACAACCAAACAATAGTGTTTAGTATAAACATTCATTTCTACAGATTCATACTATAAATATAATAATATTCATTAAACTATCTAAGGACATAAAAAGTTATTAATAAAATATATATATATATGTGGCATATTCTATTTAAAAACGCATTAACACTATAGATAGTAGTAGTATGTTGTAAGACATAAATATTGAAAACATAAAACATAAATGGTGGTTTATTTTACTTTAAAACAACCATTTTTAACATACTCTACTACTATAAAGCTGTATAAATTTATTCATGTTTGCATATATGAAAATCATTCATCACTTATATCAAATAATATATAGCAGTTTCAGTTATTAGATTTCAGCTCAACTACAACTTTTGCAAGTAGTATCGATTATCAAAAATATATATAATTATTAAATAAATCAATTTCCAAAAGATCAGCATACAAATTAATCTCTGTTTGGGGTACACCTTTTCTGAATATGTATTCACTGATGTCATCATTCCCTTTTCACTGTGGGATGACTGAAAACAAATCTTTTACATCAATAGTTAAAAAACAAAACTCATCAGAATACCCGATTTGGTTGATTAATTCAAGAAACTGCCATGAATCATTACATAAAATCTTTTCATTTAGTATTGAGATATTTTGCACAAGCATATGTAATTTAATTGCATCCATCAACAATAGGGCACATAGGTTAGCTATATTCCTATGAATGTTTGGCACTCCAGAAGTTAATGGTATTGTTGGTGATGCCATTGTTAAATAATTATAAACTTCAATATCAATTCTTTTTTTCTAAGAACATGTCTTGCAATAACCCTCCTATCTTTCTAAATGCTACAAAAATCTTTTTTCTTAATACTTCATTATATGTATCTGTCTCCAAACGTTGCACAATTTGAGCATTATAATCAAAAATGTCCATGATGAGCAATCTACCCCTTCTGATCTGGTTTCATTAGTCTGATATTCTGGTTTGCCAAATATGATAAAATATCTCTTTCTTCCTGGGTTAAATTGTGCTTAGGTTCATATATAGGTTCATAGATTATTACTTCCTTGTTGCAGTACACATATTATGTAGCATGTGCCTAAAATCAAGCTCACATACTTTTTCATATATCATAAAAGTTGGATGGAGTGGTGGATTATACATACTGGCCATATGGAAATCTCTTTTTATTGTTTCATCACCAAATATTAATTTAAAATTTAATTTTCTTAAAAATATTTTAAGATCAATTACCATTGTTGCTATATTAGATGGCATTGTAGGAACAAAATTAAATCCTTTACTTAACAGATTTGCCACATCTGTGTCAACATAGGTTTGTGAAAAATTATAAACTTTAAGGTTACCTGACTGATTGGAAACAATAACAGGTGAATTTACCATCTCAAGTTCAAGCCTCAAAATTGCCAGAATTGAATTACCATTATTTATCTGATTGGAAATGTTAATTAATTTCTCCTGCATTGATAATTGCCCCAGCTTTGTAGGTTCGACCTCGGAAACCCCCTTGTTGCTAATTTAATAATTTAAATTAATGACCACTATATGTTAGAACATTAATGGATTTATGCAAGTGTTGAAGACTTATTAGGGATCTAGTAATCCAAGACCTCTTATATCTCCACAAATGAACAGTTCCAGTAGCACTAGAATCAGGGGTCTCATCTTGCTTCATCAAATAAACGAAACATGGCAGAGAGACAAATTTGTTGCACAATGCTTACCCATTCACTAGAACAAACCTCCGCTCCAAATTCATCAATATGACAAGAAAGAGCTAGACAGCTGGATGGGTGTCCACCAATGTACCCCAGGTATGACTGGCCTTTTGCTCCTTCAGAAACAAGGTAAGGTCTAAGGGTGAGTACTGGCAATGTATAAACAGACCACTGGGCCCAGTTACCTTGCGTGTACTATGATGCCTATGATTTTTACAATTACATAGTATCATAATGTAGTACATATGAGGTGGGTAGGAACAGCATAGGCAGGGTGCATTGTACTACAGACAGAGATGAATATCAGTAAGGTATACAATGTATTGCTGTTATCTATGTAAAAAATGGTAAAAAGAAAGATATGAAGAAAAACATTTTAACTAATTACATATATGCAATATTGTCATGTTTGATTGATTTAGAGTGGTTTAGGGGTTTACTATTCTAAGAGGTTTGCTTGAGATAAAGATATTACATTTCCTTTCATGCTGTATCATCAGAAAACTTAAGAGGCTCATGTTTTATGAAATAAAAGATGTGAAAAAAGAAAGGCAAATAAATCTTTTCATAAATGCATACAAAACGATTTAAAACATTAAGGAGAAAAAAATGAAACCTCTTGATCTCCTTTGTTCCCTTAACTGTAGTTTTAGTTGGACCTTTTTCAGTGCAAAAGAACAAGGTCACAATCTAGAATTCCCATCTTAATGTTCAGCGTATCTGATTCTTTTGTGAAAATACCTCAGAAATACAATTTGGTAGCAGAAACAAAGGTTTTTTATACAGTTAATTACTTTCTTTAAATTGCATGCCTTACTGCCCTTCAAAAGCCAGCATACACCCATGCAGCCTTTCCAGCAATTGCCTCATCAAACAACAGGCTATTTTATTTTTCAGAGAACTTACAAGGAGGATATAATTCAGATGACCTTGTCATTGCACTTTACATCAAATAAATATTTCCCTCCTAAAACTAGTACCATTTATCAGAGTTGATGACTGGCTGTAACAGGTTAGTGAAGGCATGGGTCAGACTGACATGCAGGCAAATGCTGATGTTCATTTCAGAGAGTCTGACACACCCAATCCCATCACCAGTTACACACTTTATAGCCGATTACCCACTAAATAAAGTATTATTAATGCCTCTTGGGTATATCATCATGCTTAAAGCCCTTTTTTGTTTCCTACCTTTTTTCTAAAGCACATAGGTTCATACGTAATTACTAGCTTTCAATCCCAGAGTACCATTGAGGAGCCCCGCTTAAACTTGCAGTTGCCCCCAAGTACTGTCTGGTTAATTGACTTGCATAAGTTCACACAGTAGGCCACTGAGGGAATCAAACCCTCTCCCACAAAAACTACAGTTCATAGCCTTAACCTCTGTGCTAACTGTCAGACAAATAGATTATCTCCATCCTCCTTTCAGAGGATATTTATAAAGCCATGAAAAATGCTAGTACTTGGGGAAATACTGATCAACAGTTCTTATCATTAGGATCTCCCAAATGTGACAATATTGCACATATGGTAAGCCCAGACCACAAAATGGTCTCCTTTAAAGTAAAAATAAAACATGGACCCCAGTTATCCTTGGAATATTCAGGGACTACTGTAAGGCTAACTTCCTACTATTAAGTAAAATTTCAAGCCCCCATAAACTCTAAGAACACTGCTGCCTATGCAGAACTGTTCACAGAAACCCTGTACAAGCATGTTAATTGCTGCATAGAGGCAGCTGTACTCACCAGGAAGAAGTGCAGACTTAACTCAAATAACAAACCACCCTTGTGGAATCACAAAATCAATAGGCTCTATAACATAAGGAAGAAAATCATGGCAAAAATTCAGAGATGCAGCACCCAGTAGGATAAAAGCAGTCTCATCAATCTAAACAAACAACTCCGAGGACAAATGAAGTCTAACAAAGCTAAATTTGAGACAAATTTGACTTCCCAGGCCACAGATAACCACAAGGAATTCTTTAGCTATGCCCACAACCTCAAAGGCAATACACAGTTATATGCAAAGCTCATTGGAAAGGGAGCCACCTATAGTGAGCCAGAAGGTATAGCAAACTTACTGGACAACAAAATCAGCTCCAACCTTACCCTGATACCATTAAACATAACTCCCCCTATTATCACTAGGGAATAGGTCCTTAATGTTCATTCTAGGACCAAGAACACTGCATCAATGGACCCAGAGAATGGGTCTACTTCTAAAGCTCGACTCTCAGATGACTGACTTTCAAAATCCCGAGATGAAAATTACGAAAGTTCAGAATCCCGAACGTCAACTGTTTACTAGGGTTAAGTAAACATTTGGACAACATGCCCTATTTTCCACTGTAATGCAATCCAGGAGTTGGTATATTTAGTTGGGGGAGGCATAGCCCCCCACCTAGGTGGGTTTTACTTACCTCAGCATGAGTTTCATTTACAGTTGGCCACATATTTGCCTACCCTGATAAAAAATGACATTCGGTTTTCTGAACTTTTGTGATTTTCATCTTGGGATTTTGAAAGTTGTATATCCTAGAATTGGGCTTTAGAAATATACCACAGACAATACCCTAGGATGCCTTCTAAATAGTATGAAACATGATCTGTCAGGCCCTCTGGAATTGCTATTTAACTGTAGCCTGCAAAGAGGCTTTGTGCCTCATGAATGGAGAACAGCAACAGTCATCCCTCTGCACAAAGGTGGGCCATCTACAAACCTTAGAAACTACAGACTCATAAGTCTCACTAGTCTTGTATGCAAAGAATTGTCATGGAAATGGTCAATAATAATATAGTAAACCTCCAGATACTGGACCCAACCCAGTTTGGTTTCATCCAGGGCAGGTCATGCCTACTCACCCTGTTGGACTTCTTTGTTTCTTTGTGAAGCTCACCAAAGCAGTTGATGAGGGTAAAATGGTTCACATTGCCTACCTTAACTTGGCCAAAACATTTGACACAATATCCCATGTGAAGACTGGTAGAGATGGGTGAAGGATGCCAACCTAGTCAAATAGAATTTGGTACATAATTCTGTCCTTTGTAAATATGAATGTTGAAATACAGGCTTGTTTTCTTAAATGAAAGAATATGCTGTGAAAGGTTGAACTTAAAACAATGTAGCAATATTGCCCTCTGCTGTAAAGAAAGCTAAGTCAAGCATTTCTTGTCTGCCCTTTGAAATTAAAATAATTTCATGACTGTCTTTGATGTTTACAATTCGGCTCTGGCCGGGTTAGATGAAGGGGTCCTGCCTGTTGTTTTAAGGCTAAAGTTAATGGCCAGAATTTACATGTGGAATGTCCTTTATTGCTCTGGTTTCTGCCTAGGTGTAAAAGAATGCAAATGCAGTTTCTGTTAGCCTGGGTACACCAGGAAAGTGTAAAAAATGATGTTATGGGAATCAGGACTGCAATAGCAATTTAAACAGAGAGAGAATCAGAAGGCATTAAGCATTTTTGTCTTGATCATCCAACTCACAGCACTGTCTTGCTCATATGTAAGTTATCTTAGACTTGTGTTTTCTTTTAGAAATAGCTAGGGACTAGAAAGATTAGACTAAGTATTTTTCTGTGATGTCAGAACTTACTACCGTGTTATTTTAAGTATTTCTGTGTGATCTCTGCACTTTTGACTAGCACTGTGTAGTAGATAGTATTGTCTTGTGTTTTTAATTATTTATTATTAAATATTTTTAAAACCTTTTAACTGTGTCTGTTTTGTATAGAGATAATTTAAGCTCTAGAGTACATTGCATAATTATAGAGTTTACTGTCCAAGTTACTCTAAATAAGCCTTGACTGTTTAGTCACAACTACCATTCAGATAATAATATTGCACAGTAATAATTGAACACCCTTTTAAGGGCCTTTGAGTAGCTAATAAGTATTAGTGGGTGGTAGCAAGTGGAACTACTGTATAGTCTGGGAGAAGGGGGCACAGCTGGAGAAACTGTGCCAGCCTTCCCCAGGAGTGTCTGTGTGGTTGTATAAACTCTTATCTCAAAGTGCATGTGTGTGTGTGTGTGTGTGTGTGTGTGTGTGTGTGTGTGTGTGTGTGTGTGTGTGTGTGTGTGAGCTACTTGGACAGGGACATGAAGCACTGATTGGGCAGAGAGGGTACTAGAGGTATTAGGTTGCCCACTAGGCTGAGATCTGGACCCTATAGCTGTGCCAGTGGTAAGTCTTATTGGGGACCTGGAAAGCAAGGGAGTGACCAGCCCCAGGCTGACTGTGATCTCTGTGTGCTCTTAAGGGAAATTGAGCTTTACTGTGTGTATTTGTTATCATTTCCTCATATATGAGATGCCCTCTCTGGTGTTAGTGGTGAGGATTGCGGCTCCTTAATTGCTGGGCCAGGGCACGGGCATCACATATTAATTGTTTGGCAGCAGTGGGTTATCCACATCACATATTAATTAGTTGGCAAATACTAATTGGCTTGTAGTGGTGTGGGTAGAGTGAATCACTGTAGCTTGTGTACAGTAAGCTTTGAAGGTGTTTTGTACTCTGAAACAGCCACATAGTGAATACTCAGAGTTCAGATCACAATTGTTTTATTTCTTTTGTTAGCTTAGTTAGTCAGGGTGAGCAGGCAGCATATCAGCAGTGGAGTATGGAAAGCTGACAAGGAGCCATCTGGTGGAGATATGCCAGGCTAGGGGACTGGTGCATGGAAACCTGACCAAGGCAGATCTGATCGCAGCCTTGGTTACAGCTGCATCAGAAAACAGCAACCAGCAGGATGTTCAGACTGGCAGTGGAGATATAATACCCTCGGAGAATGGACAGATCAATCTTTCTGCAGTGGACTTAAAAATCCAGCTGGAGCTAAAGAGACTTGAGGTGGAGGCCAGGGGTGTGGAATTAGAAGCAGCTGAGAGACTGAGGCTTCTAGAGAGTGAGGAGAATAAGAAACTGCTATGCCTAGAAGCTGAGGAAAAAGAGAGGCAGAGGCAGCATGAGAAGGAGTTGCTGACTCTTCGTCAGAGTCATGGAGGTAATGGGGAAGGGAGTAACTGGACCCCAGAAGCAGAAAAGGTCAGTAAATTTCTTCTGCAGTTTAAAGAGGGGAATAACTTTGATAGTTTCATTCATATGTTTGAGAGGGTATGTAAACAGTATGAAGTTGACCAAGGGCTCTGGTTAGAGTTCCTGACCCCTTACTCCATGGTAAAGCTGTAACTGTATTATCTAAAATGTCTGACATTGCATGTTTTGATTATACTGCTGTAAAATAATTGTCTATTAAAGTTTTTTAAGCTAACACCTGAAACGTATTGGAAAAGGTTTCGTGAGCATAGACTCAAGACAGATGAAAGTGTGTGTGAATATGTTGCTGAATTGAGCACTTAGGTGGGTGAGTGGATGTCAGGTCACCACTTTTGAAGGGCTGGCAGACCTTTTGGTGAGGGAACAAGCCCTTAGCACTTTGCCTGAGGACATGAGGAGCTGGTTAACTGATAAACAATGTGCTACTTCAGATGAGTTGGGAAGAAGGGAGACCTACACCTGGCAAGCAGGGCAGCCCTGCACAGGAAGGGGACCTCCAGTACTATTCATGGGTTTAAAGGAACCATGGTGGGCAGCACAGACTGCCACAACAGAATCTGCCAGTAGCAAGGGAAGTCACTAGTCCAAGTACATGTCCAGGAGCTATGGTTAAATGTTTTGAATACAACCAGTGGGGCCATGTGGCATACAGGTGTCCATGGAGGCAAGGAGGGGAACCAAAGGTGAGGGAGCCAGTAAGTGGGAAAGAGAAAATGCCAATAGTAGGTTGTCTTGAAACAACAGGGGTACTGAACTACCATCCTGCAGATGTCCTGATAGGGAAGGATTTGGATGAGGCAGTACCATGTGCTTATGTAGTTACATGCAGTCAGGCTAGGAGACAAGTATGTGGGTCTGGTAACCTAGGGGAGACCCAGACAGACTGCATACTTGCAGCCAGGGCTGGTGAGGTGGTTACTTCAGGGAGTGAGCTATGCTGTAGCAGTGAGACTGAATGTGAGTCACAGCTGCTTGGGGGTACTGATGGTCCCTTGGACAGAGTGACTACAAAGGTAGAGGTGAGTAGTAGTGCCCAGGCTGACAGTGAGGCACCACTGTCAGAGGATGCCAGACTTCCTGTGGAAGGGGAGCTGGGAAGGGTTACAAGGAGAGAGTTGAGACAGGCTCAGCTCTCAGACCCTACATTGCAAGGCCTGAGGCAGGTAGCTAGGGAGATACCTGATTCTCAAGGAAAGGGGGAATCTGTATACTGGGACAAAGGGTTACTATACAGAGAGTGGACCCCTGAGGGAGGGCTAGAAGATGAGAGAGTACAGCAGTTGGTAGTGCCAATAGCCTACCATCTGGCACTTCTAGCCATAGCCCATGATATTCCCTTTGCAGGTCATATGGGCATAAAACATACAAAGAGGGATACTATGCAGAACTTCTATTGGCCTGGAATTTCCAGAGATGTAACAGGGTACTGCAGGACCTGTGAACAGTGCCAAAAGGTAGGCAAGGCAGGAGACAAGGTGAGAGCTCCTTTGATGCCATGCCTTTGCCTGTGATTGAGGAGCCATTTCAGAGGGTAGCTATGGATATTGTGGGTCCTCTGAGTACCCCAAGTTCCACAAGGAAAAAGTATATCCTAGTGGTAGTGGACTATGCTACACAATACCCTGAGGCAGTGGCTTTGTCCTCCATTAAGGCAGAGAAAGTGGCAAATGCTTTGTTAGAGATTTTTCAGCAGGGTAGGTTTCCCAAAAGAAATACTGACTGGCAGAGGTGCCAATTTCATGTCAGACCTGCTGGCTTGTCTGTGGAAGTCCTGTGGGGTGAAGCACATGAAGACCACCCCTACCATCCCCAGACTAATGGTCTTGTTGAGAGGTTAAACTCTATAATCAAGTCCATGCTACGGGCATTTGCATATCAGTTTAACAGGTAGTGGGACAAATATTTGCCCCATCTGTTGTTTGCTTACAGAGAGGTTCCCCAGGAATCCACAGATTTTTCACCCTTTGAGTTGCTGTATGGGCATAGGGTGAGGGGACCTCTAGATTTAATTCGAGATGAGTAGGAAGGTGAGTGCGAGTCTCACAAGGAGTCTATTGTGGCATATGTTCAAAACCTCAGGACAAGGCTCAGGAAAATCATGGGCTTGACCCAGTAGAACCTGGCAGAAGCCCAACAACAGAAAAAGGTGTGGTATGACAGGAATGCTCGAGCTAGAGATTATGCTTTGGGGCAGAAGGTAATGGTTCTCATTCCTGTTGGACACAACAACCTGCAAGCAGCTTGGGAGGGTCCCTACAAGGTGGTAAGAAAGGTAAGTGATGTTAACTACATGGTGGAACTGCTAGGCAGATGGCAGGGGCACAAAATGTACCATGTTAACATGATGAAACCTTACCATGGTAGAGAGGCCCTTGTGCTGAGTATTTGCAGTGGATTGCAGGAGGAGTCTGAGGTAGATCTGGGAGCTGATTTTCTCAGTGAGGCTCGGGCTGACACCTTGGTGGAAGGGGTAGCAATGTCCCAGCAGCTATCTCCTACCCAGGTTCGAGAAATCCGAGCAGTGTTGAAGGAATTTAGGGACATGCTCACTGGGAAACCAGGGTGCACCCACCTGGTGCAGCATCGGGTGGATACAGGATCCCAAAGACCTATTAGGCAGGCCCCTTATAGAGTGCCTGAGAAAGTCAAACAGACTCTGAGGGAGGAGGTACAGGAGATGTTGGGACTAGGGGTGATTCAAAAGTCCAACAGTCCCTGGGCCTCCGCAGTGGTGCTGGTGCCAAAGAAGGATGTCAGCACCAGGTTCTGTGTGGACTACAGGAAATGAAATAGTCACAGAGAGTTGGATGCTTACCCCATGCCTAGGACAGATGAGGCCCTAGAGCAGCTGGGTGGGGCTAAGTATCTTACAACCATTGATCTTACCAAGGGTTACTGGCAGGTGGCCTTGAACCCCAGTGCTAGAGAAAAGTCAGCCTTTGTGACTCCTTTTGGTTTGTATGAGTTCACAAAGAAGACTTTTGGGATGAAGAATGCCCCAGCAACTTTCCAGAGGCTGGTAAATCATATCCTAGCAGGAGCCAGAGGGTTTGCCCTTGCTTACCTAGATGATATTGCCATCTGCAGCCATTCCTGGCCAGAGCACCTTCAGCATGTCAGAGAGATGCTGGGCAGACTACAGAGGGCAGGGTTGACCATTAATCCGAGCAAATGTCAGGTGGGTATGTCAGAGGTTCCCCTACCCTAGGCAATGTTACAACTGCCTCATGTACACAGACAACCCTCTCCTCCTCCCAACAAATTCCAACACATGTGAGAGATGCAACCATATAGCCAAACTGGAGGCTAAGCTCTCTCAACTCAGTACTGGCATAACCAGTCAGGAGGAGAAGGAAACCACACTCACTACAATTCCAGTCTCACATAGACCTACCACGACAGCAGATCAAACACATAATCACACAAAAACATACTCGTAGGCTCTAAATAAAGATCTGCCTAAGCAGCAGAGACCTCCAAAGCAGACACCCAAGCAACCACTACCCCAAAACAAAACACGTGCAACACATATCTCACAAAGCCAGTGTGCCGAACAGTCACAGCCCTTAAGGCTAAACAACACACCTGATACACTTTTAATAGGTGACTCTATCATCAGGCACACTGACGTCCCGCTCACCAGGCTGAACAAGGAGAAGGTCACGGTGATCAGCCTGTTGGGCGCTAGGATCCGCCACATAACACAAGCACTCAGGTCACTCCAAGGCAAGTACAAATATGACTCAGTCATTGTCCATGCTGGTGTGAATGACCTGAGGCACCTCCCTGGACTACATGAAAAGAGACATAGAGGAGCTCTCTGAGCATGTAGCCCAGACCGGTATGACCCTGACCTAGAGTAGCATCTTACCTTCACCAAGAATGATGCCACAATATGAAGACAAGATGATCAATTTCAACAATTGGCTTAAGTACTGGTGTCATTCCAAAGGGATCTAATGCCTGTCAGCCTGGGATGATATGCTCGACAAGCCACGATGCTTCACTAGGGACAGCTTGCACCTGTCACCCCTGGGCTTTCGGATATTGGCAAAGGCTCTTGCTACCCCCATAGTGCCTTTTTTAGGCAAGGCTCAAAAGACAAACCCACCTCCATAGGTATCACAAGAGATAAGAAACTAAGAGTAATGCTACTCAATGCCAGAAGTCTAAACCTCAAGATGCATGCACTTGAAACTCTCCTTAGCATAGAGAACATCGATATATGTGCAGTAACAGAAACCTGGTTCAGGGCTCTCGAGAGCACCCCAGCACTACCAGGTTATACCTCATACCATGCTTTTCGGCCCCAAAACTTGGACCAAACCACAAAAGGAGGGGGAGTATCGATATTCATCAAAGATACCCACACCTCCAGGTTGGTGGCAAAGCACGAAGCATCAGAGACTATCCATGTGCAACTAACAGTGGGTAAAACTGCCTTCCAGTTTATAGCCTGCTACAGACCACCCTCCCAAACCCAGGAACCCCACTTGGTCTTCCCAAGAACACTGGAAAATATGAAGGTCTCTCCAAACACCATTATATTGGGTGACTTCAACTACCCAAGCATAGAATGGGAGCATTCCTCTAGCTCCAACACCCTAGCCCAAAGGCTCCTAGAATTCATAAACTCAAATGCTATGGAACAACTTGTTACCACTCCCACAAGAGGGGAAAACATACTGGACCTGATCATCACCAACATGGGGACTTTGCTCCAGACCAGAAGTGTATCCCTCACTGGTAAGATCAGACCATAAACTGATCTCACTGGATATTCACATCCTGACCCCACACCCTGTCCAGAAAACCACAGTGAAAAACTTCTCTAAAGCAAATTTCACACTCCTCAAAACCGAGGTGGAATCCTTCAAAGCCCCCGGGCCTATGGAAAATACTGACCAGACCGCAGAATCCTTTATAAATGCATTCTATGAACACCTTCAGGAATGCATGGATCATGCAATCCCAAATAAAACCAAGACCCAATCCTCCAAAGGCAGACGTCCTGTCTGGTGGACCCCAGCCATAAACAAACTATACAATAGAAGGAGGAAGCTACTACATGATAGAGCAAAATCCCAAAAGGGGAAGGCATCTCTGATCAGTATTAGCAAAAAACTAAGGGCACTCATAAAATCGTCTAAGGACAGCTTCGAGAGAAAAATTGCACAGGACACTAAGGATAATCACATGGCTTTCTTTAGTTATGTTAGGAACCTGGGTGGGAATTCCCAGATATGCTCAGAATTAGTCCAAAATGACAAAAATACACGAACCCACAGACATTGCCAACATCCTAGCTGACAGGTTCAGCAAACTTCTCCCCTTCCCACAAAAGGGCAAATATCTATCCCAGCAGAGTGCTGCCCCTGACATCTCAGATGCTCAGGTAAGAGCACCCTCTCCAAAGCAAAAACACAGCATCAATGGGACCAGATGGTGTCCCGGCTGTCCTACATGAACTCCAAAAAGAGCTAAACCCAAACATAAAACTACTGTTCAATCTCAGCCTTACTACAGGATATGTACCCAAAGAGTGGCATACAGCAACAGTGGTCCCTCTCCACAAAGGTGGTGCCTCAACGGACCCTGGAAACTATCGCCCCATAAGCCTGACTAGCTTGGTCTGCAAAGCTATGGAAAGGATCATCATGGACCTCATAAATAAAGATATTGGGAACTTACAGACACTGGATCCTACCCAGTTCGGCGTTGTTAAGAGCAGATCCTGCCTCTTAAACCTGGTCAACTTCTTTGAAACAGTCACCAAGGCCATTGACAAAGGGAAGGTGGTCCACACAGCCTACCTGGACCTCGCAAAAGCCTTCGATACATTACCCCACTCGGGCATTATAGATAAGCTCACCAGCTTAAATATAAACCCCTATGTCACAAGATGGGTTGCAAACTGGCTCAAGGACAGAACCCACATGGTTAGAATTGCTGGAGCCATGTCAGACTCCAAACCAGTTACAAGTGGCGTCCCACAAGGCTCAGTCCTGGGACCTCTCTTGTTCGGTATATATTTCATGGAGGTACAGGCCAACACAGAAGGACTGTGGCTGACCAAGTTCGCAGATGACTGCAAACTGGGTGCCATAATCCACTCTCCAGCCAACACAAGCATCCTCCAAAAGGGCCTCATAGAAACAGACAACTGGTGCCAGAGCCATGGCCTCAAGCTAAACACCAAAAGTGTATAGTCATCCCTTTGACAAAAACAAAGTGCCCACAAATTACCACATAGGTGGTAATCCATTAAGTACAGAAGAAGTAATTAGGGACCTGGGGACCCAAGTTGATAGCAATCTCTCATTTGACAACCACGTGGCCAAAGTGGTTAGAAAAACATTTTATATAGCCCACCTAATCATGAAGGGATTCACATCTAGATTAGGGGAGGTCATCGTGCCTCTTTACTCATCCCTCATCAGGCCCATAATCGAGTACAATGCCCCTTTTGGGATGTACCTTACCAAACACCTGCAGCAACTGGAAAGACCCCAAAAGTACCTCACCAAGAGGATCAAAGGGCTCAAACAGATGCCATATGCTGCCCGGTTAAAGAAACTCCAGCTCTAATCAGTGGCATACCGCCTGCTCAGAGGCAACCTGTGCCTGACGTATAAAGCCATGTCCAACCCAGAATTAAGGGACATGCTACACCTCAAAAAATCCAAATCCCATCGAGCTACACGCTCGAGAGACTTGAACCTCAGCACTGAAATAAATAGGACATGCTGGAGGGACAGATTCATAATCCAGAGGCTCCCTTCACTCTGGAATAAAATCCCAGTCCAGGTTATGCAGAGTCCCTCATTGACTCTCTTCAAGAGGAATCTTGATGAGTGGATGGGTGATCATAGGTTTACCCCAGGTATCACTTCTGTGTCACTGTTAGACAGAGGCACAGTATACTAACCTTGAAAAAGGGCATAGCAAAATTAATTTAAAATGGGTGCCGAAAGCCAAACATACTCTGGCTAGGCTTATAAATGCCCTAAGGCAGATAGCCTAGTATGAACCTAGGACATAGAGTGGGAAGTGATAAGATAAGGCCAGAACCTGCTAAGTGGAAGCCATTCAGTCATGGCCTGCCCCTGTTACTAAAAAGCAGGAGACGGGATTTTTAGGGACAGCAGGGTACTACAGAAAATTCGTCCCCAGTTATAGTACCATAGCTGCTCCCCTCACCGACCTGACAAGGAAGAACAGGCCAGATAAGGTAGTGTGGACCCCAGCGTGTGAGCAGGTTTGGGAGGACCCCTTGTGTTAGCCAGTCCAGATTACAACAAAGAATTTGTTGTGCATGTGAATGCTTCAAACCATGGGGTGGGGGCTGTACTTAGCCAGATTTCTTCAGAGGGGGGAGAGCACCCAGTGGTTTATCTCAGTCATAGGCCCCAACCCAGGGAGGAATGCTATGCAACTGTAGAAAAGGAATGTCTAGCCATAGTGTGGGCACTGCAGAAATGTCAGGCTTATCTGTATGGAAGGAAATTCACTGTTATGACAGATCACAACCCCCTAACATGGTTAAACAGAGCCAGCCAGCAAAATGCCAAATTGCTAAGATGGAGCTTGGGGTTGCAAGCATATGATATGTCAGTGCAGCACCGCAGTGGGAGTAGCAATGCCAGTGCAGATGGGCTCTCAAGACAGGGAATGGGGTAGGTATATTCATATAGACCTGGCCCTCTCAAGCAGTGTTTCTCAAGGGTCACTTGAAATACTAGCTTGAGTTCTGCGAGGGGGAGAAATGTGAAGACTGGTAGAGGGTGAGTGAAGGCTGCCAGCCTAGTCAAATAGAATTTGGTGCATAATTCTGTCCTTTGTAAATATGAATGTTGAAATACAGGCTTTTTTTCTTAAATAAAAGCATATGCTGTGAAAGGTTGAACTTAAAACAATGTATCAACATTGCCCACTGCTGTAAAGAAAGCTAAGTCAAGCATTTATTGTCTGTCCTTTGAATTTAAAATTATTTCATGACAGTTTTTGATGTTTAAAATTCGGCTCCGGCTGGGTTAGATGAAGGCTTCCTGCCTGTTGTTTTAAGGCTAAAGTTAATGACCAGAATTTACATGTGGAATGTCCTTTACTGCTCTGGTTTCTGCCTAGGTGTAAAAGATAATAAATTCAGTTTTTGTCAGCCTGGGAACACCGGAAAAAGTGTAAAACATGATGTAATGGGAATCAGGACTACAATAGCAATTTAAACAGAGAGAATCATGCAGCATTAAGCATTTTTGTCTTGATCATCCAACTCATAGCACTGTCTTGCTCATATGTAAGTTATCTTAGACTTGTGTTTTCTTTTAGAAATAGCTAGGAACTAGAAAGATTAGACTAAGTGTTTTTCTGTGATGTAAGAACTTTACTACCATGTTATTTTAAGTATTTCTGTGTGATCTCTGAACTCTTGACTAGCACTGCATAGCAGAAAGTACTGTCTTGTGTTTTTAATTATTATTAAATATATTTAAAACCTTTTAACTGTGGCTGTTTTGTGTAGAGATAATTTAAGCTCTCGAGGCATTGCATATTTATAGAGTTTACTTTCCAAGTCACTCTGAATAAGCCTTGACTGTGTAGTCACAACTACCAATTGGATAATAATATTGCGCAGTAATAATTGGACACCCTTTTAAGGGCCCTTGAGTAGCTGATAAGTATTAGTGGGTGGTAGCAAGTGGAACTACCATATAGTCTTCCCGAGTAGTGTCTGTGTGGTTGTATAAACTCTTAGCTCAAAGTGTGTGTGTGTGTGTGTGTGTGTGTGTGTGTGTGTGTGTGTGTGTGTGTGTGTGTGTGTGTGTGTGTGTGTGTGTCAGCTACTTCAGCAGGGAAATGAAGGACTGGTTGGACAGAAAGGGTGCTAGATGTTTTAGCTTGCCCACTAGGCTGAGATCTGGACCGTATAGCTGTGCCAGTGGGGAGTCTTATTGGGGACCTGGAGAGCAAGGGAGTGACCAGCCCCGGACCGACTGTGATCTCTGTGTGCTCTTAAGGGAAATTGCACTTTACTGTGTGTATTTGTTATCCTTTCCTCATATATGAGATGCCCTCTCTTGTGTTAGTGGTGAAGATTGAGGCTCCTTAATTACTGGGTCAGGGCACAGGCATCACACCCCACTTGGGCATTATTGACAAACTCAGGAGGTTAGGTACAAACATGTATATCACCCGGTGGATAGCCAACTGGCTCACAGACAGGACCCAGGAAGTAAGAATTGGGGAATCCACCTCTACAAAGAGTAGTGGAGTCTCTCAGGCATTGATCCTTGGATCGCTCCTTTTTAGCATTTACTACTCTAAAGTCAAGGCCAATGTCAGTGGTCTCGGCTGACTAAATTTGCAGATGATTGCAAATTAGGAGCTGTCTTTGAATTCCCACACCAACACAAATGTTCTCCAGGAAGGACTGACACAGACAAACAACTGGTTTCAGAGCCATGGACTAAAACTAAATGCCAATAAATGCACAGCAGTATCCTTTGGGATGTCATCCACCCCTGGTAAATATCATATTGACAACACACCCCTTAGAACTGACCCAGTAGTCAGGAACTTAGGGGCACACATAGACAGTGATCTAGCCTTTGACCATCATGTCTGCAGTAGTGAGGGAATCATTCTATGCTTTGCAACTTATAAACAAAGGTATGGCATTTAGGTCCATGGAAGTTATTGTTCCACTGTATTTGGCATTCATCAAACCTATCATTGACTGCAGTGCCCCCTTTGGTATTTATCTGACCAGGCATATCTAACAATTGGAATGTCCACAGAGGTTCCTCACTAAAAGAATACAGGGCATAAGTAAAATGTCTTCTGCAGACCACCTCAAGGCTCTATCCCTGTATTCAGTCTCCTACAGGCTGTTGAGTGGAGATCTATGCTTGTCATACAGTGTATTGTCAGACCCCACTCTGATGGACCTCCTACATATCCACAATACAAACAGTACCGGAATTACCCATTCCATTAAAGACTTAAACCTTGCCTATGATATAAATAAGACCTACTGGAGAGACAGGTATGTATCCTATCAACTACATCATCTGTGGAACAGGCACCCCATCCACGTAAAGCAGATTTTCTCCCTAACCCAAATCAAATGTAACTTGGGCAATTGGATGGGGAACAGGAAATTCATCCATGACTGCATGTATATCCCTAATGAAAACAGGCAACCTGTAAATGGTTCATATTCCAAGCTCTTGCATGTAAATGTTTCATCTCCCAAGTCCCTGCTTACACTTATCAAGTGTACCAGAACATGTTAGAGATTTGGGATGCATGGCTGGGTTTTCAAAGGACTTTGTCTGTTAGACTAGTAAACACATATGAACCTGTGAAGAGGCAGGTTCAGCATATGAAAGAATGAATGTTTTGGTTTGGATTCAAAGTGGTGCTTTCCTCTGGGAAAATTTGAGATTGTTCCTTGAAGAAAACAAAACATAATTAATGATGGACTAGTCCTACCCACTTCTTAACAGAAATTTTCTATCAATTGAGCAATGTCAGCTGGAAATAATCTTGATTCACAAAAATTTTCCCCAGGAATGCATTGCATATGTACAGAGCCACTTTATACTGCTAATATTTAATACAATCAATGAGCAGATCCTACAGTAGCTTTCCTGTTCCTAAAAATGACATTATTATTCTCCATTTCATTCAGCCATCCTTCTGGACAAAGTCTTGGGAATACTGGGTGACTCTGGAGTGGACAACCGAAATCTATAACATTGAATGTAACTACAGATGAATTATCCCAAAACTCATACATGTTTTGAAAGTTTTCTTTAATCAAAAACTTATAATACTCCCATGCAAGGAAGTATTGGTGTACTCCACACATATTTCCTCTTGGTGCAAGTAACACCACAGTTGCTCCTGTGAGGTAGAAAAAATGCTCCATTACTCATTTCAGCCATATGTCTGAGAAATATGAATTATACTTGCAATATTCATTTCATTATTTTGCTACCATCCTGGATCAGATCTGTGGACAGATTTATGTTTTCTTTACCTAAGCCCTAAGATCTGCATATGGCACATGTGATTCACTATGAAAATCGTCTCTTGCAGCAATCAAGCGAAGGACTTGTAGAAGTACCACATTTCTAGGCCAAGGATTATGTGTTTAACCTTCTGGCTACAAAACAGAGAATGGTATATTTTATACATGATTAGAGCAGTGTGTTTTATATTCCAGAAGTGCCATGCTTAACTACATTGTAGTGCATGGAGTATGGTGATTACACTCCGATAGTCAGAAAAAGCTGAATCAGTTAAATGCTACTATAGCATGACACCCAATCTTAACAAATGTTAAGCACCCATTGCCTAACTTGTTAAGGTCGAGTCTCACACTAGGCAGTCAAATCTGCCAGTACTGACCAGCAAAAGACAGTGGTAGAATAAAAGCAGATTTGTTTCTGCTTGCTGTCCATACTGATAAGGCGTCCATTCCTTTTATAAATTTAGAAAGTAGAATAAAAAGATGTGTGTTTGCCTGCATTTTCTGAATGATACAAGGTCTGAAACTCATATGTATGTCATTATTTAGTGACTTCAGTCTTCAGTAATTTGCCTGAAAAAAACAAAGATTTTATGAAGAATACAAATCCATGAGGCAAAAATCTGGCCATTCTGGGAGAATCTAGACATTTGAGAAGCATGGCAAGGTGATTGTAAACTTAGGAATTGTGTTACACTGACAACACCCCTTAGTGTTTTACAGCTTTGAAAGAGAGCAAAACAATTAGCATTTCTTTCTTTCTTTTCTGTAACTAGTAGCATGTGGAACAGATAAAGCTCCACGTACTACAAAGAATTACGATTGAGTCTCCAGTCATAACCTTTAATTATGTGTTCTTGACATGGATGACAAGATTGATGCCTCCAGCTTTACTCTTGAGGTGAATTTCTTGGCATCCATCTCTTGAACACAAAAAATGGGTTATGATCAGTGACCCATCATAATGCTGTATATTTACTCTTTCCATTTTCAGGTGGTACTTCTAAAGTAAGATATGTATTAGTGCATTTTCCTGTTGAAAACACAAAATCACTCTGCCTAACATATTGGGAAAGTGTTAATCCATAAAGGTTACCTAGAATCAAGTTTTTGATACAGCTCCATCCTGACATGACTTTTCTGTTTAAAAAGTAAGCATGAGGCAATGCTTCACAAGGCACCCTTTCTGCAAAAAGGACAGAGACAGATGATATTACAATCTAGTATCAATCCAGACACTCTTGCTGACATAAACATATAAACAATTGACCTTCTTTGCACCCTTTTAAACTCAAGGAGACCATGTTTGAATGAAGGGGTGATATTTGCAGATTAGTATTCAAGCATTGAAATATTGCTTATGATTAATAGGTTTATGATAATAAATGAAGACTGTTCCAAAGATTTCTTTATTAAATCAAACAAGATAGTTGGAAGACTTTCAGCAGCGTAAGTACTAAGTTTTTGCTCAGACACATTACTAAGTTGCCATGCTGACTTTCCAACAATACACATATCCCCTTCGCTTGAGATAAGCTGCATACTTTACCTGTGAGCCCATGATTTTAGCTGGTGAGCATCCTATATCTTATATGATGCCATATTCATTTCTTCTCACTATTTTGAAACTTTAAATTGCTCAGCTTTTTTATCTTGTTGCAAATAGCTATCAGTTGAAATTGATTTCTGAAGGATTAATATATATAAAAAATATTTTACTTTTCTTTTCTTTATCATATGTGCATGTGTGCTATTAATTGTCAGCTGTGTATGTGAACTGGCCCTGAGACTCTTTCCAGGTATGACCCAGGTGTATATAATCATACTGCATACATGGAGTATATGAAAAACAGTTCAGTAACATGTTAACTATTTCATCTAAACTATAAATAAATAAATAAATAAAACAGCAGAGATCCTGCATTCAGCAGAACATTGCAAGATAGTGCATAGTATTGGGAGAACATTATAATAGTTATAATCAATCATTATTATTGTAACATCACTTACAAAACCCTTACAAATTTTCATCTTTGAGATTTTTATTTTAAAGCATTAATAGATTCTGGCTGGGATTTAGAAAGCCTTATCTCAATATGTAAATCTGAAGGTTTTCTTAATGCAATATCAGGTTTAGCACCACTGCGGTAGGAAGGCTTTAGTCCACTACATTGGTCTTTCTGACAAAGGCTGAATGTAAATGTGGCAGTTTAGGGACATGGTTAATATTAATTAGTTATGTGTGCTTCTGCAGATCTTTTCACTAGGATCAGAATTATGTGGTAGAGAGATTGAAACAATAGTTCTGTCACAATATTTGGGGAGAAAAGCAAAAAGGTGTACTCCATCTTTTGATAGTGTATACCCATTCAGTCTCATGGCAACAGCAGGGCTATTAGCCCCAAAGGCAGTAAGCACTGTAGAACTGTGTGTGTGTGTGTGTGTGTGTGTGTGTGTGTGTGTGTGTGTGTGTGTGTGTGTGTGTGTGTGTGTGTGTGTGTGTGTGTGTGTGTACGTCTGTGCATTTGTTTTGCATGGGTTGATAGGGTTAACACTACTACAGTTCTCTGTAGCTGTTCAGTTTAGACACATGATAATAAGGCTACTAAATAGCTGTTGCTCAATTGTAGATTTATCGTGTCTCTGAATATCACTGTTTCTCTAGTGGGCACTGTGGCTTTGTCCACATAGTAATTGCAGTGATATGTTTTTTCATCCAAGGGTCTGCTGTTTCCTGATATTGACAGACAGAATAAACCTTCTTCACTGTTGTAACTGTGTATCGCTGGTTGACTGAAAGGTAGTGTGTGCTCCAAACAAGAGATAAGAACATTCACTCCTATTTCTTTTATTGCCTCTGCAGTCAGATGCGCATAAAGATTTTTAAAATACATTCTGTTCTTTTTTTTATTTAAATTCAAAATATCTTAATATATTAATTCAGAATATCTGTGAAAGTGTATGCATTACAAATCATAATATTTGAAATTTAATGTATATGAATTCGATAAAATATTGAGATAGTATAACAATTTTTATATAAACTAGTAACTAATAAACCTATGCTATGTAAAAGCATATGTTCTTTATATTGGATAGATAAATACAAACTTCTAGACTATGAGCAGGACTCAGAAAGGATCATTAGGAGTGGTAAGCCCTCTAGTGAGTGGACAACCCCTCATAGCAACACTTTCTGATTTAGAGACTGCCCTCCCATAGTGATTTTTAATGAGAGGACAAATAATCACTGAGGGCAGTCCAGCCAGACACTCTGTAACATAAAAAGGCATTTCAGAGAATGACTATTGCTAATTATTCATGCATCCGGAAATGCTTGTGTTTGTCCAGTTATGCTGTCAGGTGATTCAGACAATTACTCCCAAGCTATTCTGAGAAATGCAGCACTGCCAAAATGCTGTAGTCACAAATTATAGTCAGTGGGAGAGACAGCATTGCAGATAATGTTTAGCAAAGTTCAGCAGAGAGGTATTATTGTATGTGGATGTGAATATATATTTGTGTGACAGTGTGTCTGCAGGGGTATGTATGAACTAAGATGTGTGTGTGTGTGTGTGTGTGTGTGTGTGTGTGTGTGTGTGTGTGTGTGTGTCTTTTTGTGTCATCACAGTAGGGGATTAGTTAGGGGATGGGAAGCATTGGTGTGTGTGTGTGTGTTTTGTGTCATCACAGTAGGGGATTAGTTAGGGGATAGGAAGCATTGGTGTGTGTGTGTGTGTGTGTGTGTGTGTGTGTGTGTGTGTGTGTGTGTGTGTGTGTGTGTGTGTGTGTGTGTGAATCTCATCAAGTGTGGGCGTGTGAGTGATGTTGAGTGGACATCTGTATGTGTGTGTGTGTGTGTGTGTGTGTGTGTGTGTGCGCGCACGCGTGTGGTGATGTCTGTGAGTGTGTGCTCATGGATTCCCTTCACAAGCTTAAAGTTTCAAAATTTCAAACTGTGAATGGTTGGGACCATAAAATCGAAGTTTTGAAACTTTGAAAATTTTGAATAGAGATCGCCATACAGCATGGAACAGGAAGTTTACTGTTTTCCTCACTGTAGTGTGATCTCAGAGTTGGTATAGTTATTTAACAGGGGTTGTGGGGGTGCAGGGGGGCTTGTGCCCCTTTAAAAAGGTAAAAAAAAACTGTTTTTATTTTTTTTAAATTACAATTTCAAAGTTTCAAAACTTTGATCTTATGATCTTGACCATTTGCAGTTCGAAGATTTGAAACTTCAAACTTGTGAAGTAGATCCATGTACATGTGTGTGTACATCATTATATTGGGCGACTTCAACTACCCAAACATAGACTGGGAGCATTACTCTAGCTCCAACACCCTAGCCCAAAGATTCCTAGAATTTATAAACTCAAATGCTATGGAACAACTTGTTACCACTCCCACAAGAGGGGAAAACATACTGGACCTGATCATCACCAACATGGGGACTCTATGCTCCAGACCAGAAGTGTATCCCTCACTGGTAAGATCAGACCATAAACTAATCTCACTGGATATTCACATCCCGACCCCACCCCCTGCCCAGAAAACCACAGTGAAAAACTTCTCTAAAGCAAATTTCACACTCCTCAAAACCGAGGTGGAATCCTTCAAAGCCCCTGGGCCTGTGGAAAATACGGCCCAGACCGCAGAATCCTTTATAAACGCATTCTATGAACACCTTCAGGAATGCATGGATCATGCGATCCCAAATAAAACCAAGACCCAATCCTCCAAAGGCAGACGTCCTGTCTGGTGGACCCCAGCCATAAACAAACTATACAATAGAAGGAGGAAGCTACTAAATGATAGAGCAAAATCCCAAAAGGGAAGGCATCACTGATCAGTATTAGCAAAAATCTACGGGCACACATAAAATTGTCTAAGGCCAGCTTTGAGAGAAAAATTGCACAGGACACTAAGGATAATCACAAGGCTTTCTTTAGTTATGTTAGGAACCTGGGTGGTAATTCCCAGATATGCTCAGAATTAATCCTAAATGACAAAAAATACACCGAACCCACAGACATTGCCAACATCCTAGCTGACAGGTTCAGCGCAAACTTCTCCCCCCTCTCCCCACCAAAAGGGCAAATATCTATCCCAGCAGAGTGCTGCCCCCCTGACATCTCAGATGCTCAGGTAAGAGCCGCCCTCTCCAAAACAAAAAACACAGCATCAATGGGACCAGACGGTGTCCTGGGCTGCGTCCTACATGAACTCCAAGAAGAGCTAACCCAAACATAAAACTACTGTTCAATCTCAGCCTTACTACAGGATATGTGCCCAAAGAGTGGCATACAGCAACAGTGGTCCCTCTCCATAAAGGTGGTGCCTCAACGGATCCTGGAAACTATCGCCCCATAAGCCTGACTAGCTTGGTCTGCAAAGCTATGGAAAGGATCATCATGGACCTCATAAATAAAGATATTGGGGACCTACAGACACTGGATCCTACCCAGTTCGGCTTTGTTAAGGGCAGATCCTGCCTCTTAAACCTGGTTGATTTCTTTGAAACAGTCACCAAGGCCATTGACGAGGGGAAGGTGGTCCACACAGCCTACCTGGACCTCGCAAAAGCCTTCGATACAATACCCCACTCGGGCATTATAGATAAGCTCACCAGCTTAAATATAAACCCCTATGTCACTAGATGGATTGCAAACTGGCTCAAGGACAGAACCCACATGGTTAGAATTGCTGGAGCCATGTCAGACTCCAAACCAGTTACAAGTGGTGTCCCACAAGGCTCAGTCCTGGGACCTCTCTTGTTTGGTATATATTTCTCGGAGGTACAGGCCAACATGGAAGGACTGTGGCTGACCAAGTTCGCAGATGACTGCAAACTGGGCACCATAATCGACTCTCCAGCTGACGCAAGCATCCTCCAAAAGGGCCTCATAGAAACAGACAACTGGTGCCAGAGCCATGGCCTGAAGCTAAATGCCAAAAAGTGTATAGTCATCCCCTTTGGCAAAAACAAAGTGCCCACAAATTACCACATAGGTGGTAATCCATTAAGTACAGAAGAAGTAATTAGGGACCTGGGGACCCAAGTTGATAGCAATCTCTCATTTGACAACCACGTGGTCAAAGTGGTTAGAAAAACATTTTATATAGCCCACCTAATCATGAAGGGATTCACATCTAGATCAGGGGAGGTCATCGTGCCTCTTTACTCATCCCTCATCAGGCCCATAATTGAGTACAATGCCCCTTTTGGGATGTACCTTACCAGACACCTGCAGCAACTGGAAAGACCCCAAAAGTACCTCACCAAGAGGATCAAAGGGCTCAAACAGATGCCATATGCTGCCCGGTTAAAGAAACTCCAGCTCTACTCAGTGGCATACCAGCTGTTCAGAGGCGATCTGTGCCTGACGTATAAAGCCATGTCCATCCCGGAATTAATGGACATGCTGCACCTCAGAAAATCCAAATCCCATCGAGCTACGCTCGAGAGACTTGAACCTCAGCACTGAAATAAATAGGACATGCTGGAGGGACAGATTCATAACCCAGAGGCTCCCTTCACTCTGGAATAAAATCCCAGTCCAGGTTAGGCAGAGTCCCTCATTGACTCTCTTCAAGAGGAATCTTGATGAGTGGATGGGAGATCGAAGGTTTACCCCGGGTATCACTTCTGTGTCACTGTTAGACAGAGGCACAGTATACTAACCTCAAAAAAGGGCATAGCAAAATAAATTTAAAATGGGTGGCGAAAGCCGAACACATTCTGGCTAGGCTTATAAATGCCCTAGTGCAGATAGCCTAGTATGAACCTATGAACCTATGAATGTAAGGGGGTGCCTATGCCAATGTGATGTATGGGCTGCTGTAGGTAATTACCACTGCAAAGTGTTCTAGCACTTCTAGTAATAAGGGGTGATTTAGAGACATGAAAATTAGCTGATAATGAGGTCCTCCTCATTGTGGCTGCACATTTTCTGTTGTCAAATAAATTGACCTACTTGAAGAAGGCATTTTAAATTTGCACTCTGAATCTTGTCCTGTGTCATATTTACTGTTGAAAGTAAATGTGTATTCCCTATTATTTATTAGAGAGCATTGTTTCTATATTTATTTAATAAAAAATATAATTTAAGCTAACTGTTGCAATTAATTGTTTTTGTTAGAGATTTTGTCCTCATAATAATAGCTATTAGTCTGTTTTGTATTAAACTAGTTAAATTAATATACTCTGTGACAGAAAGACAACATTTTTTTCTAATTTCTCATTAGAACTTTTCTAGCTGTTGGTAATGTGCAGCAGAGAAATAATATCTATCTTTATTTACACAAGAAGAAACATGGGCATTAGGTAACAAATGGCATCTGATAAAATAAATGTGTCCACCCATAGTGACTGAGTAAACAACAAGAAAACTTTCTAAAATTCATACACTAAGGAGCAACCATAAAAAAATGTGCTTCCAAACTACTTTCAGGTCCACATTACATATCCAACATGTATTGTTAGATTTATTTTATTTTTAACATATTTTCTCAGTTATATCATGGATATAAAATATTTGTATATATTTAAATTTAAATAGTTACTAAAAGTGAGAGAAAGTAGTTTGGTCTGCTGAACCTTTTTTTGTCTTTATGGGAGATGTTGGGGGACAGCATCTTATTAAAATTTGCAATATGAGACTGAAATAGGTTCTGTATAATTTGCCAAGACTTCATATAGCTCAGACAGAATAGATTTAAAAAAAATACTGGGCAATATTAAAGATGAATATTGTAAGAATTAAGGGTTGTTTGATGTCATTGATGGAAATAAATTGTCATTTTTGTGATAATAAATTTTCTTTCTCAGCAAACCTGTAACCAGTCATCAGATTTTAATTAATATAATCAAAAGACATAACATTTCTCTTTTAAGTATTTTTACCCTGGTTTGTTATTTTAATGAATCCCAATGGTGAGCAGAGAGGAAGCAAATATAACAACTAACTTTTAATAGGAGGATGTTTATAAATACATTTTAAACATTTTAAAAAGTTATTTATATATCTAGACTTTCTGTGAGTATAAATGTTATACAGAAGGCAATTAATTATAAGTAGCCACATCTTATTTCCTATTGCTCCTGTTTTCCTTAGATTTTGTGCTATTATTACATAAATATGTGCATATTTCTTTTTTGTCTGAGATTTATAAGAATTGTCAGTTAAGTAAACTTTAACTTTTAAACTGTAGTGGCCATTTCATGTGTTCTAGATCTGGGACAATTTTACCGCCATTTTCCCATGACTTAATATGATATTTATAAGTGATTCTCAGATTGTTGGGTTACTAAAGAAAATAAATACATTTCTTATTGTTTTCCTAATATTAATTGTATTCAGAGATGAAGCAGCGGATTGAAGTATATATAACATTTTGATAATATGATCAGTTTAATTATGTATACTATATGGTCAAAGGTACAATGCATTATGTTCCATTTCAAAATAATTGTATTATGATTTTTAATTATGTACTGTACTACAGTAATAATTAATCTGAATAATACTACTTAGATTACATGCTAACATAATTTGCATATATTTTAATTGTTTACATTTCCATTTAGAATTAAAATCATGCATTAAGACAGGATATGCCTTTTGAATGAATGCCAGTTTTATTATTATTATTAAATTTAAGATTAGAAATTTTCTTAAAATCTTCACTATGGCATTTCAGTGTTCTAAAGAGCCTTTATTATTAATTAATGTTAGGAAAATATATTATCAGCAAATAGTAAAATTGCTGAGATAAATGTACTGTTTGTAGTAAGTCTTTTAGTATTTTTCTTATACAGTTATATAATAGTTCCATAGAGGATGCAAATAAACCTGGAGATAAAGGGCAACCCTGGTCAGTTCCTTTCTTATTTCATTTACTTGAGATAAGTTGGTTGGTATTGTAAAGCAAGTTTTTGCGTTAGTGCGTACTAATTCCATTAGTTTTATATAACATTCTGAGAAACTATATTTCTCTAGAACAATAAGCAAATAAAGGCAGTTTAATAAATCAAAACCATTTTAGTGTCAAGACAAGCAACTTTTAATTCTATCTTGCTTTAGTCAGCTTAATCTGTTATTGCTAAGAATCTTTTGTTATTTTTTTTTTAGTCTGTCTGTTAATTGTAAAGTCTGACTGATCTTCATCTTTCACTGAGGACATAAACATTTAATTCTCTGCAAATAAATGGATATACAAGGCATGTAGTCTACATATCGAAAATGTATGGGTCTACAAGAAGGACATAATAAAGGTGTTTTGTCTTCTTTCAGTGTAGGTGGTATTAAATTTATGTTTGAAAAGATGGAACTAAATTATTTACTGAACATTCATATTTTTATAGTTTATATAAAATTTGATGGAAAGTGACAGAATTATTAAATTATCATATCTATCCCAGTATCGTTATAATCTTTCAATTGTTCTTTTGTTTGAATCTGAATTTTATCTGTGGTGATTGAATGCTTTATTAGAACCTCAGTATGTTTTAAAATAGTGTCTTATTAGTAGTATTTTGTATTAGAAAAGATTCCATTAGCGTCTCATCCAGTAGTGATTTACCATCACTATTTAATTCACCATGATCATTTTTGAAAGCATTAAGAAGATCTTTTACATCAGATGCATTTGGCTGCTAGTGAATGGATTCAAAATGGACTGTGACAGCAGTGAAGTAAAACAACAAAAGAGCACTATTATAAGAAGCGATTTGATTAGAACAATGACATTACCCACTACCCAAATTTTAAACATTCTATATCATTATATAAAGCAGTAATAAGTGAAGTCAGTTAATATAATAATAAATATTAATATGTATGAATAACCTTATCGTTTTGTATATTTAAAAGGTCTAAAAATATCATATGTGTGTGCTGCCAATTGACTGAGATGCAATGCTAACAAATGTCTGAAAAAGCTAATGGCAAAAACAACTCAAAGAAAACATTTATAAATAATCAGAGACACTCTCTGGAAGAACTGAATGATAAATGTTTATAAATTAACATAACTTGAAAACTATTTTATGCAACACTTGAAATGGTAAGGAATTTCTGAATGCCTTTTACATCTAATGATAAAAATACAGGATTTTTTGGGGGCATGAGTTTATACTGAATAACAACTTTTTTTTATTTTTAATGAGTAATTTTTTCATTAGATTAAGGAGGTGACAATGGGCACTAGTTTGGTCCCAACCTTTGTCGACCATGTGAGGGCAGAGTTGGAGAAGAGGTGATTATGTGTTATCCATTCCTTTCTAAATGTCATATTCTATTTATGTTATACAAATGATGCTTTTTTTTTAATTTGAAAGTGTCATAAAAAGTCCTAGAAGGTTTTCTTAACAGTTAAGACTGTTACAGAATTGTTATTTACAATTAATATGCATGACTATTGTCTAAATTCTTTAGATGTTGAACTAAAGTTCACATTTGGTTTAGTTTTTTTTTCAAACAAAATATACAGGAAACCAACTTTTATTATTGCTTGGTTTGGATCAGCTAACCCAGCACTGTCCTCCATTTCCATGCTAGCTGTTTGGGGTTTATATAGGTATAACAGTAAGAATAATGAAACAGGAAGTAAAAGTCCTGTTTGCTGCTATGTTTTAAGTGTTTTAACAACAGAATGCATTCACTGAGTACCTGTTAAGAGGACAGTGGTGTTTTATTCAATTATCTTCATCGTTATCCAAACTAAGGAGAGTGGAAGCTTATTCCAGATCTAAGCTCTTTAAACCAATATGCTCGGTAAGAATTTTTTGTAAATGCATACTCTAAATGATCTCTTAAAGTTAAAAAAAAAATCAAAGGTGGGTAATTTTTCCTGGCATATAGCTACCTTCACATGCCCTTCTAGATATCTAACACAGCTTTGAGGCATAGAGAGAGATAAAGCCATTCCTGCAACCTAGAAAGCTAATGACTTAGTAAGCTGAATGCTGTAATAGTGATACATGAAGAGACTACACCTGCTCCCCTCCCTCTGTTGGAGGGATGAGATATGTGTGTTCTGGGGGTGCTTATACGTGAAGATGAGGGACCATTGAAAGATGCTCACCTTCAGGGTGATCATACTTGAGATGATATCACTATGTAGTGGGAGACTGCCTGTTCATAGCCTGTGCACCTCCACCTTGGAGACATGTCAGACACAAAAGAGAATATGCTAGGGCATATAAAAAATGTTGCAAACAGCCAGCACTATTAGAGCCACTCTTCTCTCATTAATTTCCTGATGCAGTGGTAATTCAACTTTTCATAAAGCATAAAAGCTTCATTCATAGTTATAACTTTACCAGCAAAGGTTTCTAATGCCACCAACTCATGGGGGAATTAGGAAGTGCAGAATAATTTGGGTAACCTGGAGAAGTTGAAGTCGGTGATGGTTGGTGTAAAAAAAAAAGAAAATCTAAGGTTTTGTGTTGCTTGACATCACAACCATTTTAGAGCCTGAACAAATCACTTAATAAAATGGTGCTGCCAGGTTACCTCTGAAAAAGGATACCTGTGTCTAGTGGGCTTACTCAATTAACAAATAAAAATAAAAGCCCTTTCACTTAATCTGTGTGTAGCACCCAGAGCATTCTCAAAGTACATCTAAATTTTGTTTTTAACACACCAGAATTCAAGCATCAGCATTTACGTACTTGAGGACTGTCCCTTTGCAGGATATTTTCATGGACTGGTAGTCAGAGAGTTTTGGTAGTGTATTCACATGATCAATTAGCTTTTATCTAGGGCAGGATGTGTTTTATTTAACTAGGAATATTAAAGAATTAAGTGACAAGTAGTGTTATCCAAGAGAACACTTTTTCAAACATGGTATTGGGTTCTGAAAGCCACAAAGGCTTTGTTCTACCATAGAGGGTTCATGACATGAGATATTCTATGACAGAAATTATCAACTAGCGAAAGCCACTGCAAAACAGTTCCTCAATGGATCATGTTGTCATGCATTTTTGCATTAGGAGATGCTGCATTTTAGAAAAAAAAAAAAAGCTTTGAAAAACGTATGGCATTAAGTTACAAACTTCAGAAGCCATTTTAGTGAATATAGACCTCAAATTTGTCTCTTGGTATCCTGTTTGTCCTACTCATTCTTCCTTTTTACACTCAGTACATTTACTTTTGACTTTTGAGATCATGGCTCTAGTTATTTTGTTCCCAAGTGATGTGGACTTAGTATTGTGGCTTCAAATCAGCATGAAGTAGTTGAAAGCTGTGGAACTTGCCTTAATGGTATTCAGGAAAATTTTCTGTTTTTTTTTCTGCACACCCAGAACTTATTAGAACAGACAGTACTATAGAGATAAGATGCATTAACAGAGACAGGTAATGGATATTTGCAAGTGAGTTTACCTGCCAGGTAATCATGATAACTTGGCAGACTCCTTGAGCAGAAATCAAAACCCTCCACAAATGGCAAGTTGTTAAGTCAGTTTTTCCTTCACATAATTTTAGCTTTGAGTAATCCTCAGAATGATGTTGTCACCTCTTGGAAGAATATAAAGTTACTCCTCACAATTTTTTGGGTTACTAGAACATAAAGTTACTAACTAATTGTTCCCATCTGCCCAAGCAGAAGGCATAGATGACAGCTGTATTTTTTTTCCTTGACATTTCACCGACTTGTGCTGCTGTATGTATTTCATCCACTTTCTTTGGCACAGAAAAACCTGCTGAAGGTAAAATTAAATGCTTTTCATCTAATCCTGATGGCATGAATGCAAATGGCCATAACAACCTTGATCCTGCTCGTTAATATATTTCCACTTCTCCTGTAACTTTTCCTAAGTCTTCTGATAAAACAGTAAAGTAAACTTTTATTTTTCAGTCTCAAAGTTCTGAGTTTGAATGCATGGATGGTGTCCCTTCCTCAGAGTGAGTCAGTGTTCAGTGAAGTCATTCATCTAGTGAAGGCAGCTAGTCACAAAAAAATATATATTTATATATGTATATATATATATATATATATATATATATATATATATATATATATATATATATGCATGTGTTTGCATGTAGCTGTTTCTATCTCAAAGTGTTTAAGTCATCTTGCCTCAATCTTTTTAAATCAGGAATGGCACCTAGGTTGTTTTGTGTACATATTTAACCTTTGCCTATGCAAGTTTTCAGATTTCTGCTAATTCTTCAATAAAGATTTTTCTGAAGTGCTTTTTTGTATATGGGGCTTTTCCAAACATGTTATTTCTCTCCCTTTTAGTGGAAATATTTTGAAGGTTTAACAGCTAACTTTGAATCCTTTTCAACCAGATCTGTTGTTGGACTCTACATCATTTTTATGGAAGACACTATTACTAAGTGACCATTTCTTCAGCCAGACAGACCTCTCATCCATTGGCCTTAATGTATAAAAATGGCATTGTTTTCTATTTTTATGCTTTTTCTGCCTTTACACTGGCTCAGTCTGTTCAACTGCCAGTCTTCTTACCACCACAAGTGATTAAAGAAGGAAGATTATTATACAACTATTGCTAAGTGACAAGAGAAAAGACATCAGAAAAATTAACTGGTTCAGTAACATTATTTTGACATTAAGGCCATTTCTAAGCTTGTTTCCTGCCTTTCCTGTAAGTCTTCTAGTCCAGATACAGATTTGCTGTATCTAGGACTGTTTGTAAGCTTATGAGCCCCCAAGCCTTTCTGTGTTAGAGGGAAGCCTTCTAGCTTAATTTTGTTTCTTAGAACTAGCCAGTTTTTTAGTTTCAGCACTCAAATCTGTTTCTTTGAGCTCAGCACTTGTTCAGAACTCATTGTAAGCACTAAATAAGCTACAAATTACTACAGTACTCAACTTTCCTCACTTGTCTAGAGGAAAACAGGTTTTAGTACTTAATAAATAAGCACCTATCCAGGCATGTCTAAGGGTCAGCTCCCAGTGTTTTCTCCTGTCTACCTGATGAATCTGGGCATCTTGGGGCAATGCAGCAATTGCCTTATGTACACAGACAACCCCCTCCTGCTACTACCCAACACTACAACCTGTGAGAGATGCACTTATATAGCCAAACTGGAAGCAAAGGTCTCTTCACCCAAGACTGGACTAGACAGTTAAGAGGAGAAGGTAAACACTTGCACCACACTACACTCATTACATAGTCCCTCAAAACCTACACCACCAAAACACACACATAGAAACACAAAACACACACCTACATTCACGGAGGCTCTCAATAAAAATCTACCCAAGCAACAGGGACCTCCAAAGCAGAAACGCAAGCAACCTCCACCCCCAACACAACCCAAATGACACATAGCCCACAAACTCAGTGTGCCACTCAACCACAGTCCATAAGGCATAACAACGTACCCAACACTCTAGTCATAGGTGACTCTGTAGTTAGGCACACTGATGTTCCACTCACCAGGCTAAACAAGGAGAAGGTTACTGTCAGCTGCCTGTCTGGTGCCAGGATCCACCACATAACACACGCTCTCAGGTCACTCCACAACAAGTAGAAATATGACTCTGTCATTGTCCATGTTGGTGTGAATGACCTGAGATGTACCTCCCTGGACTACATGAAAAGAGACATGGAGGAGATGTCCTATTGTGTAGCCCAGGCAGGTATGACCCTAGCCCTGAGTAGCATCCTGCCATCACCCAGAATGATACCACAGTACAAGGACAAAATGATTGACTTCAACAATTGGCTAAGCTTCTGGTGTCATTCTAAGGGGATCCAGTATCTGTCTGCCTGGGATGACATGATCAACAAACCACAATGCTTTTCCTGAGATGGCCTGCACCCGTCTCCCTTGTGATTCCGGATACTGGCTAAGGCTCTTGCTACCCCCTATAGTGCCTTTTTTAGGCACGGTTCAAATGACAAATTCACCACTGTAACAGGTAGAAGCAAGCAAAATCTGAGGATAATGCTACTCAATGCTAGAAGTCTAAACCTCAGAATGCACTAATTCGAGGCCCTCCTTAAAATGGAGAACATCAACATCTGTGCAGTGACAGAGACCTGGTTCAAGGCTCCAGAGAGCACCCCTGCATTACCAGGCTATAATTCATATCACACCTTTCGGCCACATAACCTGGACCGAAACACTAAAGGCGGAGGCATGTCCATATTCATTAAGGATATCCACACCTCCAGGCTAGTTGCTCAACATAATGCATCCGAGATTATCCAAGTGCAACTAACTCTGGGCAAGACTGCAATCCAAATTGTAGCTTGCTACAGATCCCCCACCATGCCCCAGGATTCCCACTCCTCATTTCTTGATACACTGGAAAATATTAGGCTGCAAACTAACACCCTAATAATGGGCGATTTCAACTACCCCACCATTAACTTGGGAAAACTACTCATGTACCAACTCTTGTGTTCAACGTTTTCTGGAATTCATAAATTCCAATGCCTTGGATCAGCTTATCCACACCCCCACCAGGGGCAGCAATATCCTAGACCTGGTCATTAGCAGCATGTTCCACACCAGAGGTCAATTCCTCGTTGGTCAGATCCGACCACAAGCTAATCACCCTAGACATCCACATCCCACCCCCCACCCCATTAGGGAAACCACCATAAAAAATTTCTCCAAAGCCAATTTCACGCTTCTTAAGACAGAAGTGGCAAACTTCACGACACCCATGCTGACGGACAATAGAGGTACGACTGATGAATCCTATACAAATGCACTTTATAAGCACTTACACGAGTGCATGGATTGTGCAATCCCTAACAGAACCAAGATGCTATCCTCCAAAAAAAGGAAGCCAGTCTGGTGGTCCCCTGCCATAAGCAAACTCTACAACAGAAGAAAGAAACTGTTGCAAAAAAGAGTAAAATCCCATGATTGGAGGAACTCCCTGGTCAGCCTCAGTAAGAAGCTGAGATCCCTCATAAAACCCTCCAAAGCTAGTTACAAAAACAAAATCACCACTGATTCTAAAGAAAACCACAAAGCATTCTATAGCTGTGTCAAGAATCTTAATGGCAACACTCAGATCTGCTCTGAGTTACAGCACAATGGCACTAAATATACAGAACCAACTGATATTGCCAACATCCTGGCAGATAGGTTCAGCGCTAACTTTACCCCTCGCTCACCCCCTAAAGGGCCCACCTCTATACCGGAAGAATGCAAAGTTCCTGTAATCACAGATGCACAGGTAAAAAACACACTCTCCAAAGCCAAGAACACAGCATCCATGGGACCTGACAACATCCCAAGCTGCATTCTACACGAACTACAGAATGAACTGGCACCCCACCTAAATACCGTGTTCAATCATAGCTTCTCCTCAGGCTTTGTGCCCACTGAATGGCGCACAGCAACGGTTATCCCACTCCACAAAGGGGGAGCCACCACGGACCCCGGGAACTACCGCCCCATTAGCCTGATCAGCCTGGTCTGCAAGGCTATGGAATGTATCATCATCGAACTTATAAACAATGAGATTGGTAGTCTCCAAACTCTGGACCCTACCCAGTTCGGGTTTGTAAAAGGCAGATCATGTCTCCTAAACCTGATAGACTTCTTTGAAGTGGTCACCAAAGCCGTAGATGAGGGTAAGGTGGTTTGCACAGCCTATCTAGATCTCGCCAAGGCTTTCAACACCACACCCCCACTTTGGAATTATAGATAAACTCACTAAACTAGGCATGTTAGTGACCTATGTCAGAAGATGGGTTGCAAGCTGGCTCACTGACAGAAGCCACACTGGGAAAGTAGCAGACTCTAAATCCAACTTTAGATCAGTGACAAGTGGAGTACCACAGGGTTCAGTCTGGGTCCTCTCCTGTTTGGTATCTACTTCTCTGAAGTACAGGCTAATACAGAAGGTCTTTGGCTAACAAAGTTCACAGATGACTGCAAACTAGGAGCCATAATCAAAACTCCTAATGATGTGGACATCCTACAAAAGGCCTCACTGAAACAGATGCCTGGTGTTAAAGCCATGGACTCAAGCTCAGTGCCAAAAAGTGCATTGTCATCCCTTTTGGTAAAAACTCTGTACCCATGAACTACCACATAGGCGGTAGTCTACTTAAGACCAAAAGTGTGATAAGAGACCTTGGGACACAGGTGGACAGTAGTCTCTCCTTTGATGATCACATCGCCACAGTAGTCAGGAAATCCTTCTATGTGGCACACCTCATCACAAAAGGTTTCTCATCCAGGAAAAAAGAGGTCATTGTTCCCCTCTACTCATCACTCATTAGACCTATTATAGAGTACAATGACCCTTTTGGTATGTACCTGACAAGACATCTACAACAACTGGAAAGGCTGCAGAAATACCTCACAAAGAGGATTACTGGCCTCAAACAGATGCCCTACGCAGACTGTCCCAAAAAACTCCAGCTTTACTCCATCGCATATCACCTACTCAGAGGCGATCTCTGCCTAACATACAAGGCTATGTCAAACCCAGAGCTGTTGGACATGCTCTACTTAAAGAAATCCCAATCCCACCGAGCTACATGTTCTGGGGACCTAAACCTTGTCATCACAATAAACAGAACATGCTGGAGGGATAGATTCCTGTCCCAGAGACTTCCCATACTCTGGAACAAACTACCTGTCTGTATCAAACAAAGCTCCTCATTAGCACTCTTCAAGAAAAATCTTGATGATTGGATGAGAGATAGGAAATTCACCCCGGGGATCACTTCTGTGGCTCTGCTCGACAGGGGCAAAGGAAAATAATTTTCTTGGGTGGTGAAAGCCAGGGTACCGTTTGGCTAGGCTTATATAGGCCCTAGGGCCAATAGCCTAGTACCTACCTATGAACCTATGAAATGCATCAGAAAATAAGTGTGTGGTTAACCAGTTGGTAACATAGTGAGATAAGCCTTGAGTACATACCTCTCAACTGTCCAGATTTTCGCAGAATGTCCAGAGTTTTGCCTCATATTTTTGGTGTGTTCCTCCTAAAATCTGCACCTTTCTGGTAAATAGCTGAGGATTGAAGTCATTAAATAATGAGAAATATTTGAGTTTAAGACTCCACATCCTTCAGAAAATTCATGCTATGCAAAACCTATTATTCTATCAACGTTCTAAGCTTGTAAGAGCAATAGTTAAAATGTGTCCCTATTTGTCCCCCCATCATTTAGGCTTCATGCATATTTTTTGCTCTAAGAGGTTGAGAGGTATGAGTACGGTCCTTGTTGATGGCTGACCTGGGCATCTAATGGAATTGGCAGGAAGGATGGGCGTGTGTGACATCCTTGGGAGGTGTACTCCTAAAGGAGGAGCTCTTTTTGAGTCTTTAATGAGGCCATGGCTCAGAGAGTTCACCAGGCTGAATATGCAGGATGGCCAGGGAGCCATGGCTGCTCAAGCGCCCAGAGAAGGCATAATTTCAAGCAATGCATAATTGTCTGTCCAGCCTAACAGCAACGTGCCAGCATGCAGTGGGTAGGGTTGGGGGAAGGCTTGACATTACTGTCTATGTAACATTGCTGGCTCTACTCAACTCCATGCCTCTTTCCTGCACCATGAATGATAGCCTCAGCCAGGCAGTAATACCTGTGGTAACCTTAGATATCCCAATCCCCTTCCCTCCTGTCAGGTGGTGCTGAGTAGAGGCTATAGCTATGGAAGAGAGAGAAGCGGCTGATGGTCTGCAGAAGGCCACCAAGGCCTACTGCTGCAAAAAAAAAAAAAAGATGGTTAGGTGTAGGGCAAACAGGGACTTTTCAGTCACAGAGTAAAATGTCTAAATGTATAGCACACTATCTTACCTTGTGTTATGGCAAGGTGTCTTTTTTTTAAGAAGTTCTAAAATGAACTGTTCCCCCACGTTCAGAAAAAGCTACAAGATGAGTGTGTACTCCAGGAAAAGGACTTTTTCTGAAAGGATTGCTGTTCTGTCAGGACTGTCTGCCCCTTAAATTATTTTTGGGTGAAGCATACTGTACCAGATTCTACTTAGTTATATTGTTACTGGAGAGGTGCTCATTCTAACACTGAATCCTTTAGGCAGCTGCAGAGAGAAAGCGAAAGAGAGGAACAGAGAGAGAGAGAGAGAGAGAGAGGCACGCACACACACACACACACACACACACACACACACACGTATATATATCTATATGTATATATATATATATATATATATATATATATATATATATATAGAGAGAGAGAGAGAGAGGGAGCAACTGAGACTAACTGCTGCAGTAGTAAGCATGGCCTTCTACCACCCCTGCAGACTTTGTGTCTTCTTTCCTAGCCATAATTATCTTCATATTTGTTCTGTTTTTTACACGTTTGTATTTGCTGCAGCCATGGATGGTTATTAGCTTATTGTTAGAGTGTTTTGCTAGAAGACATTATTAAGAAAGGAGATTAATACTGGATACACACAGAGCATGTTTCAGTTTGTAGCAGAAGCACATAAATGAAAGACAGAGGATATTGCATACTAATGGGATATGCACACGGATAAAAAAGTAGATCACCAACTGATTAATGAAGATGAGAAGAAAACATGCTTGTTATACTGCTGAAAAATCTCTCTTTGTCTGTCTGTGTCTCTCTCTGTGCTCTATTAATATAGTATGTTACACAACTTTACTTTTCCAACCTGCCCTCTTTGCCAGGCATTTATTGTGTTGCCATAAGCTATGATGTTACTACAGAGGGAATCATATGAGCAATTCTTTTGAGTTCCAGAGAAGTAGAAGGTATCATATTAATGCCCATCCATAGATCAGTCAACCATTATACTTATTGCAGAATTTCCCAAATCTGTTTCCTCTGCTTCAGAAGGGTGATGCCTCAGAAGTTTCTGTAAGAGCGTGTACAATTATGATTAATTATGGACTGATGGAAGGTTGGTAAACTTTTACATGGATGATCTGATCCAAGCAGTGACCGCCTCAGCCTAAGTTTTAAGTTGTCATTGCTGCTGCTGATCTGGACCCCACCCTTAGGATACTAGTAAGGTCTAGTTATTTTGTCACATTGATATCAACAGTTTGTTCCATATGAAAGGTGAGGCAATAATGGATTGTATTAAGTAGTAATGAAATCAGGTGACTGGTTTCACTAGTAGTTTAGCAAATTCTGTACTAGTGTCACCACTGAAAACAAGGAACACCCCAGACTGAGGTCCAGACTAGAAGTAGTTTGGTGGAATTGCGTAGCAAGTGGCAAAATTTCATCATCAATCTAACAATTGAAGTCTCAAAGCATGTAAGTCACCAGTACTGCAACCTTAAGCCCTGTACTACAACAGGCTGCTAGGTGCTAATGGTACATTGTGTCCTCTGGGCTTGCAGGTATTATAGGAATTAACTCTGGCAGCAAATATCATAACAGATGAATGTCTGTCCAGTTAGTACTCACCCAGTACTTAGCCTAGTATCATCTTGTGATGCCTGCAGTTTATTCCCAGTCAGTCTTTGTCTTCTTTGTTTAATTATCCTTTTCTATATCAGATAAATGCACCCTTTGAACTAAGGGGGGGGGGGGGCAGTGCATGTGTCTCATTGTAAAGATTAACATGGTTTAAAATCTGTAGTTTATTCCAATATATGTTGTTACCAGTAGTATGACTTGCATATTGTCAGTTTTGTTTTAAATATAGGATAAAATCAACACCAGTAACCTGGTTATTTAAAATTAAATGCTATTCCTGATTTTCCTAGTAATGATAGAATCGGACTAGATTACTTAATTCAGGCCCCACAGTACATTCTCTTCAGTACACAAATAGTGTGACCCTCTCCCCCTCCCCCATATGCCACTCTAGCAGTTAAGTAGACTGGTACCTTTATTCTTCTTCTTATCAGATCCTAACATCATCAGTTGTCAGTGAAGAAAATAATACCTCATAACAGTTTAAGAAAGTACAGATTATGCCGAGTTACAAGTTTCGCTCACTGTCATAAATTAGGCAGAACGATCACAATGAATAGTTCCAGGACATTTTAAGTGAAATTATTTAAACTGCTATTTGTATTCAGTTTTAAATAATATTCATATAGATGCTGTGTGTGTGTTTTGATTTAACAAACAAACTGAGGGAATAAGCACTGCAGTCAAAATAAAACCAGTCAAGAGCCAGTCTTAGAGCCAAAATGTCATAGTAATCATTAAAAGATCCAGAAGCAGCCACAATTAAAGGAAGTAATCTGAGACCACAGTGAGATATCCAAGTTTGTGGATACCTTCAGCTATTAGATGGGCAGTAATTCACATTAAATGAACACTCATAGCATTGTCAAGTGACTTCCACTCTGATTTGGAAGCAGTTTCATAGCAGGCAGCAATGAAAAAGAGTATTTTCTGCAGTCAGGCAGTCGTTGCTGAGGTCCAAGTAGAATGTTTGTTTTTCATTTTTAAGATTAAATCCTTCTTTTTTCCATTGATGGGTATAAAGTATCCTCAAATAAATGTAAATAATCCAAAGAAGGAAACCAGTCAGGAGTTCAGCTGTTACAAATAATCAACGTTGTTAATGTCATAAAATCAGTTAATTTTCTAAACGTCATGCTTTATAGTTTCACCATCAATGTACAAGAAAGGATCATGGTGGATTGGGTTAAACCAAGTCACTTTACAAAATGACGAAATTTAAAATGTCCAGAATAATTGCAGAATCTAAGTACTGCTGCTGCTGTTGTTGTTGTGTCTTTCGGCTTTTCCTGGTTAGGGGTCGCCACAGCGGAACTCCGGTCCACTAAGGATTGGCAGTAGATTTTTGCATGCCAAGTTGCGGCCCTGACGCACAACCTTCAACGAAGGTACGCCCATTCATGCATATCTCCACACAGAAGACGCTCTAGCTGAGAATCGAACAGGACAACGTCTGCTAAAATGTATAAATACAAGTATGTGATAGCAGTTCCTGTAAGAATTTTTGTGAGAAGCTCATTAGGATTTTGCTAATCCAGAAAATAATTCCTTTGAATTTAGCAGTAAAGGTGGATGAAACAATAAACTCTGTGGAGTAGGAAGCTTTTGGAATGTTGCAGTCTGTCAGTAGTTAAAGTTCACAGATGAAATATAAATTGTGTCTCACTTATTACAAAAGAACCAGCAGCTCATTCTGATCAGATACTTCAAATGAATTACGTATATATATATATATATATATATATATATATATATATGGTTCTAGGACGGAAGATCGAAACAGACAAGACCGACACCGACATCACTGACGCGAAAACACCGACATGGAAATGATCGACACTACAAACCACAGGTAAGGGGTTTAAAATTCGCTAATCAAGCCTACCATGTTCAGGTAAGGGGTTTAAATTTAACACATGCATAACACTGCCACCTCACCTGAACATGGTAGGCTTGATTAGCGAATTTTAAACCCCTTACCTGTGGTTTGTAGTGTCGATCATTTCCGTGTCGATGTTTTCGCGTCGGTGATGTCGGTGTCGGTCTTGTCTGTTTCGATCTTCCGTCCCAGAACCATATATATATATACATAATTATTAATATTTATCTTCAAAGGGAATACACTAACATATGCTGCTTAAGCTTGAATAGAACAGCCTCAAAAGACTTAAATACATCAACTGATCTATTTCCTCAACAAATCAACGGTCAAAAGGAAAAATAAATAATCTTGAAAAAATTAAATTATACTAAAAAATAAAAAATAAGCAAACACGTCTACCCTCAGCAGGAGCCATCAGGCTGTGTCCCTGTCCTATCCTGACCTTGTTTCCTGTGTAAAAAATTCTGAAATGAGATAAATAAAAATAATAAAGGCTGAAGCTTCTTTTGGCTTTTTCCAGTTAGGGGTCGCCACAGCGGAACTCCGGTCTGCTAATGATTGGCAGTGAATTTTTACAGTGCCGAGGTGCCAGCCTGACGCCCAACCTTCAAAGAAGGCACACCCATTCATGCATGCACCTGCCTGCATGTCTTTAGACATCACTTGACCACAGGGAGGACATGCAGACTCCACACAGAAGGCGCTCAAGCCAAGAATCGAATGGGAGATCCTAAAATAAGGCTGAAGCTAAAAGATGAAAAAGGCATAACTAGGTCTTTGGAGACTGGGAGAAAATGAAAGAGAGAGTGAAGTTGAATATGTATTTGTTTTTACTGTCTGGGACGGAAGTGTAGCAATGATGGATGAAAGGGGCAGTTGCCTTGGGCACAGAGTATTAGAGGGCATGATCATGAAATGCAGTTCTGGCATTTTCTTTTCTATACCAGCATTTATGTATAGTATAAATACACTAGGTACAATATTTGCAGTTGTATGTTGTGTCTAACCAGGGTCTCAGAAGCAAATGCAAATGTCTCCATTCTGTGAGGGATTCTTTAATGCCTTTTTAAAGGACCCCGATATCTGTTGATTTATAACTTCATTAGGTATCCTTTTCCAAGTGGCGGGGATATTTTTTGAGATGGCCCTTTCTCCCGTCAAAGATTTGAATGCGTTCGGGAGGATGAATAAACAGAAAGTTTTCTTCCTCATAGTTATGTGGGTTTTAGTTTTCTTCTCTTAGTGGCAATTTCCTCCCCATAAGGGGAAAGTAGCCACGCTATTCATTTTTAACTTGTAGGGTGCTGAGCAAGAGGGTGGCATGGAGAGAAATAAGAAGACAAAAAAGAGTTTTTAAGACATTTCAGTGATGCTTTTTTAATGGTTTGATAAGAGGACGAATTTACAAATATTTGTTTTCAGAGATTGTAGTTTGCTTGTGTTATATAATAAGGAAAAGCAAAGCAGGGGCAAACTATGCTCAGCTTTAGGTGTAAGTCCATTTTTAGCTATTACAGTTGTAGCTATGAGTGGTAATAGATAAGGGATTCTATAACAAAGATTGTTTCGAGAAAGTACTTCACTGGTAATGTTATTAATGTGAGATGTGAAGTTTAGGCAAGGATCTAATTTAAGACCAAGATATTTTTTGTTCTGTGACATTTGGGGTGATGTTATTGTAAGTATCTAAAATTCTTACACGTGGTAATGAAGCTCGTATGAGTCAAATACAGAAGACCATTACTCTGGTTTTGTTAGGGGTTAATATGTAGCTTATTTGAATATAACAATTACAGAGGTCAAGAAAATTTGTCTGCAGATTGGTCTATAGTGACCTGCATGATTTGTTTGAATCCAATAGTAGCATGTCATCAGTATAGAAAGTAAGTTCAAGGAAGGAAGGTCTAAGCAGGTGTCATTGATAAATGGGGATAATAAGAGTAAGAAATCAAAAACATTAAGGTATAGTGCCATGGAGGTGGTGCTATAAGCAGAAGTTATAAAATGACTGCTCATTACTTTTCAAAAGTGAGCACATTGATTAGACAGTCCAACTAGTGTGCCCACTGTAAATTGAGTTTATACCAGTAGAAAAAAAGTCTGACTACTGAACTGCCGTTGAGTGGAGAGACTTTCTATTGGCATATTCTTGGGGACAGCAAAATATGAGAAAAATCAGGTATGTTCTGCAAAACTAAAGAAACAGAAACATGCCTGATTTTCCTTGTAGTTCTTATCTGTCCCTCATAAAATCGTGACCTTTTAAACATAAAAAACAACAATGAAGAGTTTCTTTTTTTCATTACTTCTTTACTGCACTGATATACTGTGCAAGTGTGGGAACCCAAGTTCCCTATGCATGTGCAGTAGAACAGCACACAGAAGACCATGCAGAGGAAGACTGAAGTGCTGTTTACAAAGACATTATTTAAGAAAGGTAAGCAATTTCTTTCTTAAGTAATGTCATTGTATAAAAGCAATAATCCACTCATATTTGTGGGTATATCGGGATTTACCCATGGTTGGCTTTGTTTAATCATTTGGGCTTTTCCCTCATGTTCAGCCCTGGTTAAATCCCGATATGCCCACCCACAGTCATGGACTATTAATTAATTAACAAGCTGGACTATCAGTCTGTGCACTCCTGTTTTGCACAGAGTTAAATAGCAGTTCTTTTATATAAAGCAGTAAGAGGGGAAATAAACTTCTTAGTTCAATGTCCATGCTGCTGCAGCCATCTAGTTAAAAGTTTTCAATTACTTTTCTAAAGCATATGGTTAAAGAGAGATTCCAGGAACCTCATTTAGAGTGGTTGAAACAGAATGCTCTAATCAGATTTTTCTTATTAAATAATACCTCAGTTTTAAGATAATCCAGCAGCCAGCCCCTCAAAAATTTCAGAAAGTGTCTCTTCCTATTCTTTCTAAAAGGCTTGTGGCAGTTGTTGCTAGCATTACTAGCATTAATAGAATTTTTGTAGTGTTTCTATCAACCCATCAAAAGGTTATTTTCATTAGTGAAAGATGAGTTTGTATAAAATGTAGCCTATTCAGTTTTACTTGAGTTCCTTCAGGTTTTTATATAGTACTTAATTTTATTCAATGTTGTGATGTTTAACCATTTTGGGTGTTGTGCTTTTGTGTTAGATTTTCTAATTATTGCAACTACTCCGAAAAGAAGATTAGAGACAGCTTCTTTGGTTCAACGAATGAAAGGTTGAATTCACTGCAAATAATGTAAATCAACTTAGCAACTTTCAAGTCTCAGGACATCTCTTACAGCACATACTGCCTTGCACATGAACACTTCCAGATAACAGTCTGTTTATCAGATTTCTCTGCTTATGAATTTTGGCCAGTCTGTATTCAGCTTACACTTTTACTGATGACAAGCTGTAATGTGGTTTACCTAACTTTATGAATGGAGCTATGGGCTGCTAGTTTGAATTTGAGCACTGTACCAGGTCTGTCCATTTCTGCATCTGCATTAAAGAGACAGTTAACAAGATGTACTTCAAGCCAACATCAATGTGTGGATTGAAGCTTCACAGGACGTAACAGCTGAGACATGAAATCTAAATGTCTTAGAGTCTTTTTAGTGTTCCTGTTGAGCTTATTGAACAATCAGGCTGGCCTTTTTCTACTTGATTCCACTTTCAGTTAGCCAAGTTTTGCTGAGTTCTTCAGTGGAGCACAAAACTTTATAAAATATGGTGAACAGCTACTGATTTTAATGTGTCAGTAGTTCTTGGTCAGCTTGTCTTTAGCAACATGTTGATCTTCAACAGTACTTGACACGGTGGGACCTTGTCCAACTCTACTGCTTTACCATTTACATTAAGCTCTGAGGTCAGTTTTGCTACAGGCTATGTTTTCATCCTTTAAGGGTCATTATTTCATCACAAAGTACCTAATTAATAAATAACTGTATGGAAGATGAAACCAAGCTGCTAAAAGTATTTCAGTTAGCAAACAGTTATTGAGCTCTTGAAAAACAGCATCTGAGCCATGTGCCCACCCCATGTCCCAGTAGTGATGTCTTCAATCCAGGAAATGCTTTGGCATTTTCAAAAGAAAGAATTTAAGGAGCATGGTCTGGTAGAAGAATAGTTAGCTTGTCATCAGTTTTAAATAGCTAAACAAGTTCTCATGGAATTAGCATAATATCTGTTACAATTACTGTGCAAGGATCACAGTGGATAAAGCATTCTTCATTGATCTGAGACAAACAATGAGACAAACAATGAGAGGTATCCACCTGTGTCAGTTGTTTTATAACATGTTGTATACTTTTAGTAGCCTAAAGTTTTCTAAGACTGCTTAAGTTAGAAGAGTCTTGGTGAAATCATCCTCTGTTCTCAGCAATTAAAATCTTCAGCTCCAAGAAGATAGTACCTGGACAAGGGTTATACATTTATAATAGTGCTTTTTTTTCTGAAATAGAGTTCAGTAGTGATAGATTCAGCAGCATTATCATTTGCTTATGGAAAAAGTGAGTCTGATCTTCCTTTACCTGATGAGCATGCTAAATAAGATTCTTAAGGTGTTGCGAGTTTTATGTTTTGATATTATTTCACAAAAGGGAATGATCTCTTGAGGCAGATAGAATGCTTACTGAAGTTAAAATGATTGTGTTCTGAACCTTTGACAGTGGCTCCAGAGTTTACCTAAAGGTTTACCATATATACCAATGTATCGCAGGCAGCTTTGGGAGTAGAGCTATCTCAAGGCATTCAAAGTGAGGAGTACCCTATGTACTATATTAGGAGGAAATTGAGTAATGCAGAAAGGAGATGTTCAGCCATTGAAAGAGGCCATCTTGCAAAAATAGATTGTCTTTGACGCACTGAGATTCTGTTTCTGCCTCCATTACTGGTGGCAATATGAAGTTGTGCCAGTGTGCACTCTCCTTCAAAGCCCTTTCAATATATGGTGATCCACAGATGTGGCATAGCTAGTCAAATGCTGATGGGTTGTCAAAGGCATAGAACCCATTGCTGTGAATACAGAACTGCTAGTTTTGAGCTGGGTGGTGGTGATTTGTATTGTTTCATATGGGAATTGGATAGTGCCTCTTTAAAATGTGTGTTGCAGTGGTGGAATATCTTCACAATCAGGTTGCTAGGCAACACTTTGTATAAGGCATTGATAACTAATTAAGGCTGTTTAAAAGGAAGTGCCCTAAAGTGATGGAGTCAGGAAGTCAGTTCCTCATCTGAAAAACAGCAAACAGGAAGGCTGTAGAAGTGTGGAGAAGTCAGCCCACTCAAGCCTTTGCTGTAGAGAATCATAACAAGAGTGGGATGACTGAGGCAGCTGTCCTGGGCATGAAGTGCAGTTCCTACATTCATCTTTCTATTCTGGTATTTTTGAGTATATTTTAATATAGAAAGCCTACATCTAGTAATTCATATTTACAATTCATCAGCTGCCATCCTTTTAGTAAAAAAAAAAAAAAAAAAAAGAGTATAGTAAAAGGTCAGTTTATTAGGCCAGCCAGGATGACCTCTGAACATGATGACGTAAAATTAGAAATAGCAACTATGGCTAATATGTTTACAACTAGAGGCTATGCTATTGCTTTAGTGAATGACGCAGTGGAATATGTGTTGTCACAATGGGGTATTAAATATAAACCCCTTTTAGACATAGTTTTGACACATTCCAAGGAAACACAAACACTTTCCAACTTTGAGAGGGCTTTGATTTTAGAATATGGGCCACAGGCAAAATAGGTTAAAAAATTGTAATAATTGGAACATTCTCAGGGGTAACCCTGATATTTATCAAATTTTAGGACCTTCTCCCTCTTTTGTTTTTAAAACTAGGTTCAACCTCAAGCAGAGTTTTGAAAGTGATGGAAGATTTAGGTTACCTGGAACTATCAACAAAATAAATACTAGTAAATGTGGCTCCTACAGACAATGTTTGTATATTTTAAAGGTTAATTCCCTAATGTTGTACATTTTACAATCAAAATAAATTTTATTAAAGGGAATTTTTCATCAAAAAGGGTGATTTATTTGGTAAAGTGTATGGGCTACCCAGCGTTTTACGTGGGTAAAACTGAAAGGCCGCTAAGAACTAGAATTTATGAAGGTTATTATCACATTAGTAAGTGAAATGTCAATAATGCCCTATACACCTCAATAATAGCTCCCAATGTTGTTCTTTTAAATTTGATATTTTAGAACAGATTAAAAGTCAGTTTTAGGGGTGGTGATTTTAAAACCTTACTTGAAGCAAAAGAGGTTAAATGGCAGTTGAAGTTATATGTCGCTCACCCCCACAGCCCCTGATTAACTACGGTATTTCTTTACAACCTGTTTTAATGTTAAGGGCAAATACGTTTTAAATCATTTTTATATATTCATTGTCTATTGTTTTTTTTTATGTTTTGGCTTGCATAAGTTTCACTTGCAGCTGATATTTTGGTGTGTTCACTTTAAAACTTTTTAATTGATTTTGTTAATTAATTAATTAGCTGGACTATATAAGTTCATGTATTTATTCTTACTTGGTGATTCTGATGAAGTCCATTTATAACAGGATGAAAGTGCTTAATCACTGTCATTTTTTATTTTAATAATGTTTTAAGTTTTATCAGGAAGTCCTTTAAACTGGTGCAACATGTTTTTGTTCTTTGATTGCTTTTGGCAGTATCACTACACATAGTTGGGAATTTAGGCTTGCTGGACACAACAAAGTAGATTTGGAGGACGAAAAATACCCATTTGGAAGTGTGATAATATACTTTATAAATTTACAAGCTGGATTAAAAATTGTTATGCCAGTAGTTAAGGAACATAGGGTGAGGCATAAGAGATTCAACAGAAGGTATATAATAAAAATGCCAGTCTTAGTTTAAAATGGGAGAATGTGTTTGTATTAGTTCTGCCTGCTAAAAATATATTGCTAGCAAGATGGAAAGGACCATTTGAAGTAGTAGAAAAAAATTAACAAACTGAGCTACGAGAGAGAGAGAGAAATAACAGGAAGAGAAAACCAGAGCAGATGGAAGGGTGTTATACCTGAAGCTTCTTCAGTCAGCCTGGATTTTGATATAGACACCAACAGTATGGTATCATCAGAATTTTATCCCTGCTGTTTAAACAGAAGAAACCTTGTCTATGATCCAGAAGCAAGAAGTGAAACAGTTTCTGCTGAAATATAAAGAACTTTTTTGAAGTGCTTGGTAGAACAGATTTAATACACCATCATATTAAAACTGTACATTGGAGAAAGTAAACCTAAAATCATATATGGTACCCAGAAACCCAAAGAACAGCAATAAGTGAGGAACTGAAAAAATGCTTAAACTAGGAGTCCAGAGTGAATGGAACAGTCTGATTATGTTAGTCCCTAAGCTAAATGAGCCCAGAAGACTTTCTAATGATTTTGAAAATTGAATGACGTACCTAAATTTGACAGCTATACATTGCTCTGAGTGGATGCGCTCATAGACAAGCTAGGCAAATCAAAGTTTCTGACCACCCTACATTTAACAAAGTGGTATTGGCAGATCCTTCTAACTCCTGAAGCCAAATAAAAAAACCAGGATTCTTCATCCCTGAAGATCTCCTTCATTATACTGATTTTCCCTTATTTCATTTTGTAGAGCTCTTGCCACTTTTCAAAGGCTCATGGATAAAATTCTGAAACTTCACAACAGGTACTCAGCAGAGTACTTTAATGATATGATATGATGATTGGTATTTATTCAGAAGTTTGGGAGTGACGTTCATCCAAACTACAAACCATGCTGGACTTTAAGACAGGCAGGAATTAATAGTTAATGATACCAAAATCAAACTTTGTATGACAGAAGCCAGGCACTTTGAGTATGTGACTGAGGAATGGTAATTAGACTACAAAAGATTAAAAAAATAGAAGCTGTCAAAAACTGGCCTGCAGCCTTTACCAAAAAAAAAAGAGGAAGCATTCTTAGGACTTGCAAGCAATTGTAGGAAATTTGTACCTAACTCTGCTACCATAGTCTGTCCTCTGACTGACCTTGCAAGGTAAAAGTAAGGCACCTATCCAGGTAAGTTGGGCCATCGAAGCAGGTAAGGCTTTTAATTAACTGAAAGCTATCTTATGTTCTGAGCCAGTTTTGTTGACCCTGATATTATTATGCAATTTCTTTTGTACTCTGATACATTCAAAGTACGCTGGGATTTGTGTTATCTCACAACACAGAGAGTGAGGAACATTCAGTGTGCTACCAAAGTAGGAAGCAAGGTAAGGCTAAAACAAGGTAAAGCTAGGTAAGTCTGATACACAATACTGTTGTCACAAAACAAGAATGACTTGCTATTAAATGAGCTGTAACATCTTTGTTGTATTATTTTTTTGGGACATAGCTTTACTTTGGTAATTTAACATAACCCCTGCAGTGGTTGTACAAACAACAGAATATAATTACAGAATCATAGAAAATACTGGGCCCGAAAATACAAGGAACTGGGCCATGTAGCAATTTACACTTTGCCAGTACCCACCATTAGATGTCACCGTCTTTTTCAAGCCGTAGGCGAATTTGTGAATACCTATCCAGTTGTCTGAATCCTTTTTAAACTAAAACTGAAACAATAAGTGAAAAGGTCACTGTAAAACCAATCAGTAAAAACAAAATGAAAACTCCAGCAAAGCTAGAACTTCTACTGTGTGACCTCCCAAACCTCTTGTATCAGAGGCACATGGGATATATGCAAATGACCGTTATGAACATCAGGTGTTTCTGCTAATTGGCGATTCTGAATGCCCACGACTCATCATTTTAATGGACAATTTCAGGCCAATAAAGCCAAACCCCACTAGCTGTGGATATGCATATTTCGGCCTTGTTATGACCTCATCAGCACAGCACAAGACATGTGTTTGACTAAGCATTAGAAACACAGGGCTGTTATACCCAGCTGATGTCCATTATCATTAGGGTCACTGCAAAAATATCCCAAACAACAAACTAAAACTAAAACAATAAGTGAGTGTTTCTTATACTGCACGTCATTCATCACTCTTGAATAGCCATCTAAGTGCATAAAACCTGATGACCACATTCTACATGCTGTTCTAATTAGGACAGCTTTAAGTACTTGTGATAGACACATTGCCTACTTTGAGCAATTTAATTAAATGCTCTGCTGTTGCAGGTACAGGTAGCTGTAAATAAGTGGGGCACATATAACAAGGACACATTCCACACTTTATGCCATTTTAAGCATTTTATTTTATTTTAGACAAAGCAATTTCACTTACTATAAGTTGAAATTCCAAATTACATGCAGTGAGCAAAAACTGAGTGCATTTATAGTACAAAATTACCAAATGCAATTTCCTTTTTTTTTGCTGCTGCCATATAACTAACTGTCCAATAGACGGTATACATTTAATTCACATCACTGTGACTAAATTAACCATCAAGCAGCCCTCTCAGTGCTTTCTGCCTTAGTTTGTATCACTTGGAGGCCCACCTGTTTATTTGCATCTCTATACATTCCTCTTCATTGCTAATGTATCTTCCTACTCTAATCTGTGCACAAACTGGTTACTAATCAGCAAGTCAATGTGAAGACACACTCCCAACCTTAATAAACTTTGCTGTCTCTTCTCTCCTTCACTTTACAGGTAGTTTGAATTATTACTTACCCCCTCTGAGGCCTTCACTGATTTCCACTGATTGCCCCTTTGGTTTCTTTGCATTCCACCTGGTTTTCACCCCTTTTGTTATCTCCCTCCCCCAATACAAAGTCTATATTAGAATCCTGCTGAGCATGGAGCCATCTTTAAATTTCTAGTCTCCCACCAGGACACAAGTGCTCTTCAGCAGTTACATTCTGCTTGCCGGTAAGCCATTAGACCTCAGGAATTTGTTTAAAGTGTTCAGATTTGTAAAGTAATATTTTTGGCTCTGCCCTGCTCTGTTAGCCCTCGCTAATGCTCAGGCTCTCTCCACTCCCCTGCCCCCTATTCCATCCTGCCCCCACTACCTCTACATTTATAGTAATCACAGCCACACCCACAGCTCACACTCACATCACCTCCACCAATCACAGCTCCTCAAGTCATATCACATTATACCACACCAACTTGCTCCACACAAAATACTCCCAATCACTCTCATTCCCACTAGGCATTTTTTACATCACCAACACTACTTCCCCTTCCATGTATAGTGCAACCCTATAATTCCTATTCAGACCCCCCCACCTAGAAACAACTTAAACTTTATAACCATGACTATCACACAACTAAGTCTAGTCTGTCTTCTCATAATTATTTACAACACCACAAGTTTTCACTCTAGCCATATCCCTAAACTTAGTAGCACAACATTACATTATGCACTCTCGTATACAGATACCACACATTATAATACTATCTGCCCACAGTTATTCAAGAACTACATAACGGACCAATTCAGAACTAAACACATATGCTCTCATTCCTACTCCAAAAAAACACAATACTTTCTCACACTCCTAACCAAGCTCCAACATCTGTATAACCATTTTAACTCCAGGCTTACCATAAGTAGGGATATCCACCCCAACCCAGGCCCAAATCCATCCTGTCCAACACAAACTGCTTCAACACAAATGTCTGAACATAACATCCCCACTTTCTTCATCCCTGGGCAAATCAACAACAGCAGCAAAACCAACCATCTTTTAATGCTAAATATTAATATTAGAAGTATCAAAAATAAAATACCTGAACTCCAGGCCACAATAGCACACTACTCCCCAGACATAGTTGCTTTAACAGAAACCTGGCTAAATAAAAACATAGCTAACTCAGAAGTTCTCCCTACCAGCTACAATATCATTAGACAAGACAGACCACTTCGTAAAGGGGGAGGAACTGCCTTACTGTACAAGTCCAACTTAACTGTCCATCAGTTACCAAACTCCTACCCCTCCCCCAATAATTGGGACATACTTATCTCGCAACTTCAACTTCACCCTAAAAAGGTCATCACCACAATTGTGATCTATATTCCACCAGGTAATACACCTGCTAGCCTTGAAGATTTCTTATCCTGGTGTTCTTCCACATACTCACAAGAAACCCTTATTCTGGGGGACTTCAACCTAGATTGGTTCACCTGTATATCAGAACCACCAAGTAATGTAATAAATCTCCATGGCTACCAGCAGCTAGTCCAAATTCCAACTAGATGTGATAAAAAATCTAAAAGGGAATCCATCCTTGACTGGGTCCTAACTAACAACCCCACATTGTACCCTCACACAGGCAGTCTCCCAGACACCTTAAGTGACCACAACATAATATACTTTATACGTAGTAGAACAAGCATATGCAAAACCACTAACTATATATCCACTAGAAACACAAAAAAATTCTCTCCTGAGGTCCTCAACACTTTACTCTGTAACTGTGACTGGACCCCCCTAAAAACCTTCCCACTTGACCAGGCTGTAGCATATTTCAACAAAACATTTCTACAACACCTAGACACTGTTGCTCCATTGCACAAAATCAAGGTTAGAACATTTACAAACCCCTGGCTCAGTAAAGAAACCAAACAAATCCTCACGTCCAAAGACACTGCCTGGCTTTACTATCAAAAAAACAAAGAAACACAAAGCCTAACTAAGTACCAAGAACTGCGCAACCGTGCAAAAAAAATGCATTAGGCTGGACAAAAAAATCCTACTACACAACATTACAAACTAAATACCAACATAACCTGCAAAAAGTTTGGAAAAATGTAAACCAGCTACTAAAATCCACCCAAAAGACTACCCCCAAACCAATCACCCCTGACACTAAAGTTCCCATCGAAACACAATTCATCTCCCACTTTGTGAACTCAATTCTATCCTTAGTATCACAGGACAGTTCCTTCCTCACTATCCCCCCCAACACAAATAACACCAATACAAGCTTTACCCTCAAAACAGTTTCCACCACTTCAATCAAAGGCATGCTCTCCAAACTAAAAACCTCATCAGCAGCAGCCGACCTACTCCCCAGCTATTTCTTGAAACTCACAGCAGATGCTATTGCTATCCCAGTCTCCACTCTCATAAACAGATCAATTGTTGAAAACTATGTGCCCAAACTCTGGAAAATATCTTATGTTACACCCATACATAAAGGTGGGACCTCCACTGAACTTAATAACTACAGACCCATTGCTTTACTCTCCCCCCTGGCCAAAATCCTAGAAAAATGCATCCATACCCAGATGCTAAACTATCTCCTAGACAGCAACATCCTGTCACCTACTCAGCATGGTTTCAGACCTGCCATTAGTACCACTACAGCCCTCCTCTGCTTCACAGACACAGTAAACCATCTCAAAAATGAAGGTCTACAAGTGTCAACTCTTTTTTTGGATATGTCCAAAGCATTTGACACAGTCTCACACCAAATCCTGCTAAGCAAACTAAACCAATATCATCTATCAAATTCCACTCTTACCTGGTTCCAAAGCTACTTAAGTGACAGGTACCAAGCTGTGAAATGGGAAAATTCTCTCTCTCCTCAGCTGCCCATAACTGTAGGAGTCCCACAGGTTTCTATCTTAGGACCACTACTATTCACAGTCTTCACAAATGACCTCCATACCTCCACACAGCATGCACCTATAATTCAGTATGCAGATGACACTACCTTAATCTGTGCTGCACAAAACATTCCCACCCTCCTGCAAACAACTCAACTAACATTCTCTGATGTTGAAAACTACCTTACCAAAGCCCAACTTATCCTCAATCCAAAGAAAACTCAGCTTATGATTATAACCAGTTCTAACAGATACACTAACAGTCAATTCACTATTTACTCCAGAAATGCTACTCCAATTGCTCCAGTGGCACAGGCTAAGCTATTGGGAATAACCATAGACTCCCACCTAAAATTTGATAGTCATCTCAACTTAACTATTAAAAAAGTACATGCCAAACTAGGGTCACTCTACCGTATCAAACCATTTCTTACCAACAACACAAGATCAGCCATTGCTCACTCCCAACTTCTATCCACCCTACTCTATGCATCTCCCATTCTGACTAATCTCAACAAAACTGAACTAAGCAAAATGGAAGCCTGCTATAACAGAATTGCCTGCTTTGCTGCAAAATTGCTCATATAGAACTCATCACTGTGCTGCTTTGAGACAGCTCCACTGGCTTGAACTGCCCAACCTCCTAACCTACAATCAGCTCTGCCTCTGTCATTCTATCTATTACCTCCCCAATAAGTGTCCTGCCCTCAAAAACCTAGTACAACATCACTCAGCCAAAAGGCCTCTTAGATCATCAAGCAAAGTACTACTAGAAGTCACCAACAGCTACAATAGCTTTGGAGATGCACTATATAGTAGTTCAGTGGCTAAAAAATGGAACTCTGTCCCTACTAGCATTCAAAACACATCATCCAAAGCCTCCTTTAAAGACCTCATCAGGCAACATCTCAAGCAAAGTTGGCAGTGCCATAATTGCTCCCCAGGCTAGTGAAAGTGGATAACAGATACATACTAAATCTAGAGCACTTGATAATAGTTTTCAATCTTACTCACAAACACTGGCTAATCTACAATGTATGTACTGTACCTGTGTACTATGTATGTATTCTACCTATGTTCCAAATTTCAGCTGTACACCACAAATCTATTAATTACCTTTATTTTTAAAATTAATATTTTTTTGTCTGTTCTCTCGACTGTAACTGTTTATGTGCCTCATACCACTGTAAAAACATGTCTCTTGTAATTTGTGTGTATACTGATCATGTCTAAATAACTAAATGTGTCTGTAATTTTTCTTTGTGGAGCTTTTCTCCCCAGGCCTCTGCTGAAAAAGGGCCTTTTCAGCTCAGTCAGACACCCCCGGTTAACAAATGTAAAATAAATAAATATCTTGGGGCCCCCAAACCCACACACTTTTGGGGGGGTGCATGCATAAATATACATTTTCATTTGGATTTGCTTTCCCGATTTAAGACCAAAATGTTGTTATTATAATCCACCAACGCCCATACCCATCAATTACAGACAATTGACTGTATACACATATAATGTCCGATTGAGATACAACTTGGCCAGAATAATGTATTCCAACCTGCTTAACAGAAATGCATTGCTAGTCTTGCAAAGCCAGACTAATAGCTATATAACTTGGTCATAACATCAAGTTAATCCATTCTTATCCAAAGACAGTCCCCATACTATGCATTCATAGCACCATTGTTGACTGTGTACACTGAAGATGTCTGATGAGGCAAAAACAATAATTATGGGCACAATAATGTATTTCACGCAAGCACATAGTAGCCCAGGTATTTCAGTTTGTTTCACATAACTGCACACTATTCTTGCAAAGCTAGACATTTTAAATTGATCAAACAACAAGAAGGTAAGATTATTTTATCCACTGACAGCCTTTACACCCACCCATCATTTATAGTAATTTTTCAGTATACACCTCTTGACTTCTTATAACAAGAATCAAGATAAAGCCAAAAAATCATGAATGGCTAAGGCTGAAAACCAGGGACAGATTATAAATATTATTGTTGCATAGATAAAGCTGCTAGAATACAAGCGTGTTTTCCAGAAAAACACAAAGTCTGATACTTAAATGTTTGTCATAATTTAGTGACTGCAATTTTGAACAATTTGCCAGAAAAAAAAATTTGTGGAACAAATCAAAATGATGCAATACTGGGGACATTCTGCAAAATCATTGGTCTTTTCGACTTGTTTTTTCCCAAACAGTACCCAAAACATATTATATACAAATGCACATTAGTCTTGTAAAGCCAGAATATAAACTGAGCAAACAAAGAGACAGTAAGTTTATTTCAGTAGCCAATAAGTTTAACTCATTTTTTACTGAGACCATCCAGTCCCTATATTTGCTCCCCCTATTAAAAAAACTTACCATCCAGCCTATCAGCCGCCCGACTCCCAATACCTTCAAATCAAATTGCATCAGTTATAGCCTATCCTATCTCCATTCTGATAATAAGAAGTATTACTGAGTCTAAAAATCCCCACAATGTGGAAGATATCATATGTCATCCAACCATAAATAATCTTTGTCTGTCTAACAACCAACATGGCACACACACCACACATCACAGTACCCCCACCTTCTCTCCTTTGTTAACTCAGTCAACTGTAACCGTAATAAAACTGATGATTACTCACTCACTCTTCTGGACTTATCAAAAGCTTGATATGGTTCACCACCAAGCACTGCTCCATACCCTGAAATTTCACCTTGACTACTCAGCCCTAAAAGCTGTTTGAAGAAGACCTGTCAGGGAGACACAAAGCTGTGTTCAGTGGCAAAGCAAGCTATCTCAATTACTACCAAACACCATAGGAGTTCCCCTGTATTTAATAATGCTTTTATTCTGTAATCCCCCAATTCAACATGCATTCAATATGCAGATGACTCCACCTAATTTTCCCCACCTCAGCCTCTACCTTAGCACAACACCTACACTCACTAATAATATTGAGCTTAATACTCTCTCTCTCTAATAATCATATTTGCCAAATTAAGTAACAGGAGAACCATACCATACTCATCACTGTCTTAACCTAAAACTATGGACTCTCTTCCCAGTGACCTAAGGCTAACTACCTCAGTAGGTTCAAAACAAACAACCTCAAATCTTTCCCTAAAGACACATTATGGCTATGTTCCTGTACCAAACCTACTAATCCTAAAAATACCTACTACCCATACATCCTATTTTTTTCTCTCTCTTCTTTACTACCACTGTCCTAAACTATAGTACAGTCATATGTTTTTTCATTAATCTACTCATTGTATTTAATTACTTATGTTTAATTTTTTTTTAACATGATGTTCATTATTAGAAAATCTAAAAACTGTACACCACGTAACTCACCTAAACACTGTCTCACTTATGTATATATGTTTTCCTTTTACTGTTATATCTCTCTACTTGACTACCCTGACCATGTTATTATGAAATTGTTATATGTCAAACCTAAACCTTGTCTCAATTATGTTGAACTTTCACATGCAACTGTGTTTGGAAACATTTTATACCTTACCATGTTATGCTGAAAAGGGATATGTATCCAGTTGGACTAACCCGGTAAACAAATGTAAAATAAAAATAAATAAATAAATAAAAGTTTATTTCATGTCCAGCCATCCACCACCCCATTTAGTGCCTGCAGTCCACAGAGATTTTAGAAATCCACAAATTTTATGAGGCACAGACCAAAACTATGAGACAAAGCAAGGGATAGTCCACAAAATAACAAAATTGTGAGTAATCTTAACTTGGATTCACAGAAAGAGTACCCAGAGAGTAAATATACCAGTTTATTTCATAGAAATGGACACTAGTCCTGTAAAGCCAGACTGTAATCTGAGCACACAACAAAAAGGGTAGATTGTGGCCCAAAATATGAGGCCAAGACAAGAACATTCTGCAAAATCAGGGGCAGTTTCAGATTTCTTTCACACAAAGATTGACCAGAGAGTAGATGTCCTATTTTATTTCACACAACCGCACAATAGCACTTAACTCCAGACATTTAACTGAGCAAATGAACAGAGCAAGCTGCTTTCATCTACAGCACAACTAGATACCTCAATCTGGTTGCCTACCAGCATATTAACAATGCAGATAATTAATATTCCAATTTATTTCACACATATGCACATAAGCCCTTAATGCCAAACATTAAACTGAACAAATGAAGAGGGCAAATTACTTACATGCACAGGATATCTAGCTCCCCTCCCAGTCTGGCTGCCTGACAACATATGACACAGAATAAATATTCTAATTTATTCACAAATCCTTGGATTCCTGAGCATGTTCTGAAAAATCAAGTTAAAAAGCATAAGCCAAACAGATGTAAATAACTTGTGAACTATAAATGCTATTAAAACTGTACAAACAGCAGTGTTATTCAGTAATTTTTTTTCACAACAATAATTGTCAATTCTTTCACAGTTGTTATGATTATATCGTAATATAGTCTAATCCAAACAAATCCAGAGTTATAGTTTTTCTAAAGTTTCACAAGCAACTTTTTATGTCTTGGAAATAATAGTAATGTAATAGTTTGTAAGTCGTTTGGTTTTTGAAAATATTAATCTGCATATAGAAATATTGCATAACTTCATAATTATGAGCAAAGAACTAATAATTTCTCCATTATAGTGCACTATACAGCAAACGTGACAACATGCCAGTCAATAACATATACCATTCTCATATGTGAACATATGTTTGTAAGTATGATAATATGAATAACAAGTGATAGGAATGGTTATTTCCATTGTAGGCCATCCTAGATTAACAATCTTAGTTTCATTTTTGCTTCTTCCTCTTTACCCTTTCACATGCTGCTTAGTATTAATTGATAATTCACTTTAAGGTAGCCAAACCCAGGAAAATGCCAGTGTGTTGTAATGGGTCAGATTGCAAAGACTTAGTCTTGGTTTAAGCGACTTACTCCCGTGAAGGTCTAGCATTTGTACAGCAGACTTCTGCGAGAGCAAGTCACATACACTGAGAACAAGTCTTTGAGTTGGCACCAGTGAGCTAAGAGTACTAAATGAAAGTATACAAAAATGCAGTAGAGGTGTCAGTGAGTTAATGTTGTTTTGTCTTTTAGCAGGTATGGAGAGCTGTCCATGGCCCACTCACTTCATACTTTCTTGGCTAACAATATAGAGATGCAGGCTTATTCCTGTATACACTAGTGTCTCCTTATGGTGACATCCTGAATCTCTGAAAAAAGTCTGGTTGTACAGAAAGTTGTATTGTGATTAAATGTGTTATACATTTGTGGAACCAAGCAGTTATCAGATATGTGATTGGTGCATGACTGCTTTCCTGGCTATTGCAGCAAAAGCAGTGTTATTTTTTTTGGCCAACACAAGAGGGTATTTGTAACCACTTGGTTATAAATCCGGAAGCATAAATGAGGGGAGTATGCATTTAACAGTAACAGGAGATGCATTTGTTTTATTTTGTAACATTTTATTTCACTTTTAGAATTTAAAAAACTTTCAGACAGATTTACTAACAACTATAGCTATAGCACTCTTGTATGCTATGTCTCGGCATATAGAATAATTAGTAGTAGACAGTAGACATTTTATTCAGGACAGCAGCTGTGTTTTATAATTGATGTTTTGTAGTTAGTGCACCAGACATTATGATATTTTATGCTTTTATTAGTGAATACATTGTAATGCTTTGTTGTTTTATTTGCTACACTTATACTAGAAAATGTTCCAAATGCTTTGCTTTCATTCTATGTGATGCATAAGAAAGACTGATAACAGAGCTGAGGCAGTTAGCATTTTTAACTCTAATAGTTTTTAAAAAAACCTACTAATTTGTAAGATCAAAAAAAATAATTAATTATGTAAATAAACATAAGCGAAACCCTGAAACAGCAAGCACCACAATAGATATGACTTAATGCAAAGCAACTTGGTAGATTCTGTAACTTTAACTTCAAAGACTTTCTGCAGTATGTATCAGCAATGGCAAATCTTTTTGAAAAAATGATATTATTTGCCTGTCTGATACTCTGCTGAACCATATATGTACACTTAGAGCTCTGTAAAAGTATTCACTTTGCATATGAATAACAAATGCACCTAGTAATCATAGGTTAACTAATGCACCTAGTAATCATTGTCTGCTAGCTACTGCACCAGACATGACAATAATTTCTGTCTTTACTTGTGAATGTAAAGGAGGAGCAAAGGGACACTGATTCCTGCTGGTCTCTTGCTCTTTCTGGTCAATGCGTACTGGACGTCACTGAGTGGTCTGGTTGCAGTTTTGGTGAGAATCACTTCCGGGCCTTTGTGCAACTTGGCTTTCTGTTCCATCCAGCTGCTGTAGGTTCTTCCAGGGGATCTAACAAGAAAAGACAATGTGTATTAAACCCATTACTACCTGGGTTAATATTGCTTCTCAGGAAGCAGTTTGGAATTAATGCTATTTTGTTCTGTTGAGAAAAGGAGCAAAGCATCACTGAGTCCCAGTTCTGTCCAAATGTGTTCAATCCAGCACTGTTCCACTGCCAGACATACAGCACTTCCAGTAATCAAGTCCAAATCTCATAGGCACTGCTCCCCTTCAGCCCACATTAGCACCTGAAACCATGGGTTTGACTTGTCTTTGTAGCCAATGTGGTTGAAATGGGCATTCTGAGACAATATGGCAGTTGTCTCATGCATACTAAGATCCAGCTATTACTTTAACAAACTGACACAGCATATGAGAGATGTAGTTATACAATGTTATTGGAGGCAAAGCTCTCACATAAAGCCAGTACAAATAGCAAACAGGTTATGAGTAACATACAACTCCACTCTATGCACACTACAGAGCAAAAACATAGACCTACTTACGATGACTCTGTTTAAAGTAACCCCTAAACCACAACGTTCTTATAAATGTAACCTAAGAAATCTGTACCCTGAGCAACCTCACAAACAGTCAACACAGACAGCACCCCCATGAAAGATGCATGCATCACTCACACCCCCATGAAACATACATGCATGTATGACACACTTTCTCAGCTAAAAAGCCCATAACACACAATCCAGCTTCCTAGTCATAGTTGACGCCATAATGAGACATACCGATGAACCATTCACCAGGCTGAGTAATGCAAGAGTCACAGTTTGTTGCATGTTGGGTGCCAGGAATTGCTACATCACACATGCATTCAGGTCCTTGCACCACAGACACACACATGACACAGCCATAATACACATGGAAATAAATGACTTGAGACATACCTCCCTGGACTACATGAAAAGACACATGATGGGGCTCTAGGAGTATGTCACCAAGGCAAGTATGTACCTAGCCTTGAGCAATATTTTACTATCCCTGACAATGGTTTCTCACTACAAACAAAAGATTATTGACTTTAGCAATTGGCTTATTTTCTGGTGTTATGCAAGTGGGAGGTCCAATATATATCAGCATTGCAAGAGATGGTAGACAGTCCAAACTACTTTGCCAGGGTTAACCTGTGCCTATCTCCCCATGGCCTTTGTATATTGGCTAAAATATTGTCTACCACCATAATGTCTCTTTTAGTCAGTGCCAGCCTTCAAAAGCTTTTAACTTAAACAAATAGAATCCAGATAACATAAAGGTATTGTTGCTCAATGCTTGGAGCCTCAAGGAGAAAACAAAATTCACTCCTTAGATGAACTGATTACCTTTGAATGCACTGATATATTCAGTAACACAGATATGTGGTTCAGGACCATTAACAGTGCCTCATCAGTGCAGTTTTAACACGTACCACATCTACATGTTCAGGCTCACTGCACTAGACAAAAGCATTAAAGACAGCAGTGTCCTATATTTATAAAACAAAATTTCACCTCCAGGAATTTTTAGACAAGATAATGGCCTTGAACTCCTCCACATCTACCTGCCATTAACAGAACCTCTAGCACATCATTGCTAATCATATGGCCCCCTTGACTCACCTCAAACATAACTAACATAGAATCTCTCTCTATGCATTAGGCCAAACATCATTCTCCAAGGGGGCTTCAACTACCCCTTCATCAACTGTGAGACTTTTACATCTCCAAACCTGTATGTCCAGAGATTTATGGACTTTATAAATACATACTTCCTGGACCAGTTATTCAGCTCCCTACCTGGGATAGACAAAATCCAGAAAATGTTCCTCACCAGTGTGGGACAGCTCTGTTCCCACCAGTTGTACCTTCCTGTCTAGTCAAATCAGACCGTAATTCAGTCACATTCTCCAAACGACTAAAGCCAAAAGCATTGTCAAATACCACAATATTCAGAGAGTATGCTAAAACTAAAAACTAAGTGATGACTTGGCTAAATTCAACATCATGTCTAACCTGATTAATCCCCTGTGAATGTGGAAATTTTCACCAAACTCTTAGCACATGTGAATAGCTGCATAGATGCATCTGTTCTCTTCCAAAGTAAATACAATGCCAGATTTAAAAATAAACCCCTATGGAGGAACTGAAACATAATGTGGCTCTAGAGTAAAAGAAGTAAAACTATTGCAAGCAATAATAAATGTAACTATCAAAATGTGAAAATGTCAAAAATGTCCTTGCTAAACTTAACCAAGTTTCTTCAGTCCCTGATCAAATCAGTCAAAGCTAGATATGAGGTAAAATAGCATCTCAAGCAAAAAGACAACTGTAAGGCCTTCTTTAACTATGTTAGAAATCTCATAAACCATGTCCAGTACTGCATAAACCTAATACTGAATGATATCACATACTCAGACCCTGAGGATTTGCCAAATCTACTACTAGATAAATGTAGTTCTAAGTTTACCCTCCGCTCCTTTCTACATTCCCAGATCACATATCCATATCTACACCCCTAAAGTCTGCTGAGAACAAGCCCTCAAATCACTTTTCAAGGCCAATAAAACTGATTCTATGTGGCCACATAACAAACCAGGCTATTTGCTGGCCAGCCTGAAATAGGACCTTGTCAACCCCCCTCCCAAACAGAGACTATTCAAAATTAGTCTCCAACCAGGTTTTGTGCCAGACAAGTAGAGAGCACAGCAACAGTCATTCCCCTGCTCAAAAGTGGGTGCCAGTGAACCCAGATAATTATAGAACCATTAGTCTTGCCAGCCTCAACTATAAGGCTATGGAGAAGATTGTTATGGAATTAATAAGTGAGGACCTAGGTAACCTGCAAACTCCTGGCACAAACTAGTTTGGTTTTATTAGGGATGCATCCTGCCTGCTTAACCTGTATGACCACTTTGAAAAGACTAATGAAGCAATGGATGAGGGGGGAATTGATGCACATATCTAGACCTTGTAAAGGCATTTGACACCATCACATACTTGGTTATTGTTTATAAACCCTCACAGCTAAATTTCAATCCCTATGTAACTCATTGGATAGCAAACTGACTCATAAATAAAACCCAGGAAATTAGGGTAAGTGGCTGTACGTCCTACAAAAGGCCTGTCATTAATGGTGAACCTCTGGGTTTAATCCTTGGGCCACTCATTTTTGGCATTTACTTCTCAGAAATCATAGTTGATGTTAAGGGTTTATGGTTGACCAAGTCTGCAGATTACTATAAACTTCATAACCAGATGCCATCTTAAACTCACCAGTGGACATCAAAATCCTCCAAGGCTGCCTTTCCTAAACAACTGGTGTCATAAACATGGACTAAAACAAACTGAATGCCAAAAAAATGTATAATAGTCTCCTTCAGCTAGCATAATGTACCCTATAACTCTCCTATTTACAACACACCCCTGAAAATCAATCTGATTGTTTGGAGCCTTTTGAGGACAATAAACTGTCTTTTCATAATCATGTGTCCATTAGTGTAAGAAAGTCCTTTTTCATTGCAGAGCCTATTAGTAAGGGTATGGCATCTAGGTCCAGGAATGTGATCATTCCACTGCATTTGACACTTATGAGGTTAACAGTTGAGTATGATGCCCCCTATGGTATGTATGTATGTACCTGTCCAAATGTGTAGCATAACTATCAATAACAAATTGTAAAGAAAACCAGCCAAGCTAGTGGTTTCACTGTATAATACCGTAAACCTCTTGAAATATAGCCTGAATGTACCCATAAAGACTTAAAAAGTAAAAATTCATGGGTATTCAGGAGCCAGGTAGCCAAAACACTGTGTGCCCTTAAAGGTTAATTTGCATATATTCCACGTGTCTCCACTACAGGAGGTTTTAAGTATTACAAAGGGAAAAATAGTAGCTTGGTGGAGTTTTTCTTTACAGTTTTTATTGAATGTTTTTTCTGTGTGACCTTTTTACCTTTCGGTTTGGACAGTTTGAACAACCAAAACACTTTCTTAATAAGAAAATCAAGGGTCTAAATCATAAAAAAAAAAAAAAAACTGTGATGACTGTCTCAAAGCCTTGCCCCCCCCCCCCCTTCTTGATATCATACAGGCTACTGAGCAGCAGTCTCTGCCTTGCATAGAGTCTCAACAGACCCTGTCTTCTCTGATCTACTGTACACCCACAAGTGCAGTGGCGACATAAACACCCAAACGAGATCTTAATCTCTTCTACAACATAAATAGACATGCTGGAGGGATAGATATGTATCAAAGAAAAAGACACTAGTTTGGAATTGTCTTCCTCTCCACATAAAGTAACATACTTCCCTTACTCTCTTCAAATATAATCTAGATGACTGGCTGGAAAACTACAAATTCACCCCTACTTTAGCAACCCTGTTCCTTATGAATAGGGTTAACATGCTCTGCCCGGCTCTAGGTTATTCATACTTAAATTTCAAGGCCTAAAATGTCATGGAAATGCAGGGTTAGGCTTCTAAAGATCCTCACATATCAAAAGCCTACCAAGTACATATGAACCTATGAATCTATGCATTGCAGTGCTTTGCTGTTTTGTTTGTTTGTTTGTTTGTTTGTTGATCCCTTGTTTGCAGTCAATATGCTCTTTGTTTATGTTGGAGCTTTCTCTTATGACCTGTATATTAACAGGCTATACCCAGCTGGACAATCTGTTTAAGAGAGTGCAACAATAAGTAAATAAGTGAGTGTGTTGACTCCAAAATATTTACCAAAGTTTTTTATTTCTATTTTTTTATTGCAACTAAACACATGAAGTAGAAGAATCACTAATAGTTGACCCAAAGAAAAGCAGCATATTTAATAATAAAGATCTGGTGTTTGTACAACAGTCAGTGTTACTGCATCAGAACTCTGTTGTTTTCATTTTGGTTCTTGGCTGGAATAATTTCTGTGTAGAATCTACCTGTCCCCCCTCTGTCTCTGTGGGTTTTCACTGAGAACTTCAGTTTCTTTCCACCTAACACTTGCTCTAGATGAACTGATGATATTCCAAAATGTCATTCCCACACATGACATGTAAGACTGAATGATCGTGTATGCATCTCATGATTTCGTGGCACCTCTTCTAATATTTATTTCTCTGCCTTATGCCGTTTGAGTGGCAGGATAGGCTCTAACCCCCTATGCCTCCATGACACTGGACTGGATTAAACTGGTAATCAGAGAATGAATGAATGTGTTGTAAGGCAGGAGGCAGGTAAAGAACTGAATGTGATAATACATTCTAACTGAAATCCTGTAACAGAGCCACAACAAATACATTCTAACTGAAATCCTATAACAGAGTCACAACAAACAGGTTTATTATTCAAGTTTAAGGATAAGCAATCATGCTATCACCTGAGACAGGTTTATGACTGAAACGTTATGGGAAACTGATCTATTGGAAGGCATTTTTACCAGCACCTGCAACTCTTCTGTGGTTTACAGTAAAATTTGCTGAAAAATATGTTCTTACTTGCATGACAGTCATTCTGCTATATCACTGTGTTGTTTGAGTATCCACTAGCCAGTACAACTAGTGCTGCAATATAAAAGTGGGGACTCGGCTCGGTCAAGGACTCCTCCATTGAAAGTAGGTTTCTGCATCTGGTTTTGCCCATGTCTCTTTCTTTGATGTTCCTACATAGTTTTGCAAAGGCTGGCAACCTCAGAATGTTTTTTGGTAAGTAAGGTAGGTACAAGCAGTGTAAGACACCTCCCCCTGAAAACACACAGAAACATTTTTGGTGTCACTCATTATTTGTATATAGAAGACTGAGGTGAAGTGGGCCAGGTAGTATGTTACTCGGAAACAACAGTGTTTGATTCATGAAATACATACCATGTAGAGGTTTACTGTAACATGGTAGGACTGCAGTCGACTGAAACTAAAATGGATAAACCAGTTTTACTGAAAACCCACTTGTCTGAAAATCCAGTTGACTGAAACCTTATTTCACTAAATCCCAAATCATGGAAAGCATTCTACATAAAATATAGTATAAAACAATCTTTTTGCAAGGGAGCAAGCACCCCTTCACCCCACCCCCTTAATTATATGTACTGACTTATGGCCACCCTACCGTGGAGAAAAGAAGAAAACATATCATACACAGTAATCAGTGTTGGTGCACAAACAGAAATATTTATACATTTGAGGATACAACATCATAGGGGAGCTGACAATCTACAAATCATTTTCTAGATTGACTTTCCTAGCAAATCATATTCACAGAAATGACATCATCACATACTTCCTACACTTCTACACCTTTTTATCATTTGCGATTCAGTAAAACGACATTTCAGTCAATTGAGTTTTCAGTCAGATAGCTTTTAGTCAAATTGTTTCAACCATTGGAGTTTCAGTCAACTGCAGTTCTGTCAATTGATAGTAACCCGCATATAGAAGGCCATTTGCTGAGCAGACAGAGTTTAGCTTTTTAAAGTGTGTCTCTTCTTCCTGGATTAAAATGTGTTGGATGTATAGTGTTAGTGTTTTTTTTCTTTTGGCTGAATGCACATTCTCATTTTTTCTGTGTCATTTATTTGTTGTCCTTTGGGGAACTTACTAGTTCAGTCAATGGAAATATTGAAGGCATGCATTTCAGAAATGACTCCGGCTTGGTAAGTCCATCTCCAGGAGTCCACTGGGAGAAAGCTTCTAATTCAGAGCATGCACAGGGCTACAAGTGTTATATTTAAGAGTCAATTTCATGACTAAATAGCAAGAAATACTGATGTCTTGGTCAGTTTTCACATAATGTGTTGAATAATTCTAGAATTAATGAATCTGTACAAATATTTGAAAAAATTATAGGAGGAAAAACTTAAACTTTACCATAATAATTTCACATTACAGAAATACATTTCTTTAGATTCAACACTAAGTGGGCTTAGCATGCACAAGAGTTAGATCTCAAGAATTTTTTGTGAGTGAGCACAGCTTACTGGAAGGAGAAAATAAGGGACGTTCTTAAACATGAATTAACTAAGTACAGGTTGGCGGGCATTATAAAGAGAAATACCAGCAATCACACTAAGATAGCATATAGAATTTCTGAAGTTCCACCAAATATTTGGTTACAGGTTCATTCTGAATCTTTCAAAGATGAATAGGCACAGGTTTATCAGAAAGTTAACTAAGATATGACACTGAGAGGAACTTTACTGTTTATTGAAAGAGCTGTCTTTAAAAGATAATATACAGAAAGTAAAGAATGTATTCATATTTGTCAAACTGTCCTAACAAACTGTACATTTTTGGAACAGATTCTAGATGTTTTTTCATTTGTATGGGATTTGCATATGATTTTCAGAATAATTAATTATGAAAATGCTGATACCAGTTATAATTGTAACACATTGGTTTAAATGCTTTGCCTAAAGACATGGACCGATTAGTACATTATAAACAAGTTCTAACAGTGTGTCTTTTCAAGGTAGTTGTTGACCTAGGAGAGGAAGCCACAGGACCTCATATGAATTTTACAGCAGTAACTAATATGAATTATACAGTGGTAAATTAATCCCATTAGGAATACATTAGAGTGTAACTGGGAGGTAAAATTAAGTGTGTAGCTGGACATTAGCTAATAACTGTATAAACAAATGCAGTACTTGATTACAAAATAAACATATGTAGAGCAAATGTCATATTATATAGTTGCTAAGCAACAAAATGAAAACAGCTTTCTTAATTTAGAAACAAACTCTGTCAAATTTAAATAAAAATGCAGTCAGTGGAACTCAGCTCCTTATTAGCACTTGATACACAATTAATGCTGTGTTATTAAATCTTATGTAAATTGCACTCAAATGATTTACTGTATATGCATCACTATAGTCATGGACATGCATATGAGAAGTACCTCTCCTAGATAGCTCTGCCGTATCATATCTGTACACAGACATGAAAAGTACACAGGGAGTCTGCATTATGCAACAACATTGCATAAAGGTAGCAAGCTTCCTTTTTAAAGAATGGTCTACTGTAATATCAGTGTACAACTGAGGGATGTAGGTAGACTATATGTTCACCTGGGGTGAGGGCTGTAGTCTCAAGTCATTCAGACTGCAGCCCATAACCAGACATTACCCTCCCCACCACTGGTAAACTAGAACTAACACACACATGCCACCATGGTGTGCACATTTTACAGATCTGTTGTGGCTCTAACTGACTTGATTGTAGCTAATGGTGTGCATATTATATTATCTTATAGTCTCGTTTTTAATCTCTTTGTTTTGTTTTACCAAATGAAACATCATATCTGCATAAGTTTTTTTTCTTGAATCGTATAGTCTAAGTGGAAATTTACAATTTAGATACAATTTAGATAATATTTGATGTGCATTGTAATTCATCAGGTCATTCTGTGCTACATCACATGATACTGAAAACATAAGCAGTGACTCAAAGGTAATTCATTGTAATTTATTGAGTCCTATTTATTAGAGCTTTATCAGTATATAAGCAGAACGAAAAGGATTTTAATTCATGTTTTCTGATGTGTATCCTGTATATTATCAGGATTATAGTCATTCTGATATAGGAGTGAATTCATACTTAGAAGATATGTTCTCCATTTCTTGTATAGTAAAACCAAGGTTTTGGAGCAGATGTAATAAATGGTGTTAAATATGTTTAAAAAGACATAACATCAGCTATAAAATTTAAGTGCCAGAGAACTGGATGTTTTATAGCAAATTAAAACTGAAAATCAGATATATCTTACATCCCTAGAGAGGTTATTGCTGGCAATTCTGGATCTGTTTCAAGAATCCTTGTGCATATGAATATGAGGCAGTATATGTTTCCCAGTTTATAAAGGGATAGTTAAAGTCTCCCATGAATAAGGTTTTGGCTTAATGGTGATTGTAGGTCTAGATATGAGCTATGGGATTCTAGGGACATAGAGAGTAACCTTTTACTTGCTAAGACATGGTATGGGACTTTGTTTCAGGTGTATCTTAAGGTGTTATGTTTCTGGATCACAGGTGATTGTAGGTCTAGATATGATTTATGGGATTCTAGGGACATAGAGAGTAACCTTTTACTTGCTAAGACATGGTATGGGACTTTGTTTCAGGTGTATCTTAAGGTGTTATGTTTCTGGATCACAGGTGATTGTAGGTCTAGATATGAGCTATGGGATTCTAGGGACATAGAGAGTAACCTTTTACTTGCTAAGACATGGTATGGGACTTTGTTTCAGGTGTATCTTAAGGTGTTATGTTTCTGGATCACAGGTGATTGTAGGTCTAGATATGAGCTATGGGATTCTAGGGACATAGAGAGTAACCTTTTACTTGCTAAGATATGGTATGGGACTTTGTTGCAGGTGTATCTTAAGGTGTTATGTTTCTGGATCACAGGTGATTGTAGGTCTAGATATGAGCTATGGGATTCTAGGGACATAGAGAGTAACCTTTTACTTGCTAAGACATGGTATGGGACTTTGTTTCAGGTGTATCTTAAGGTGTTATGTTTCTGGATCAAAGGTGATTGTAGGTTTAGATATGAGCTATGGGATTCTAGGGACATAGAGAGTAACCTTTTACTTGCTAAGACATGGTATGGGACTTTGTTTCAGGTGTATCTTAAGGTGTTATGTTTCTGGATCACAGGTGATTGTAGGTCTAGATATGAGCTATGGGGTTCTAGGGACATAGAGAGTAACCTTTTACTTGCTAAGACATGGTATGGGACTTTGTTTCAGGTGTATCTTAAGGTGTTATGTTTCTGGATCACAGGTGATTGTAGGTCTAGATATGAGCTATGGGATTCTAGGGACATAGAGAGTAACCTTTTACTTGCTAAGACATGGTATGGGACTTTGTTTCAGGTGTATCTTAAGGTGTTATGTTTCTGGATCACAGGTGATTGTAGGTCTAGATATGAGCTATGGGATTCTAGGGACATAGAGAGTAACCTTTACTTGCTAAGACATGGTATGGGACTTTGTTTCAGGTGTATCTTAAGGTGTTATGTTTCTGGATCACAGGTGATTGTAGGTCTAGATATGAGCTATGGGATTCTAGGGACATAGAGAGTAACCTTTTACTTGCTAAGACATGGTATGGGACTTTGTTTCAGGTGTATCTTAAGGTGTTATGTTTCTGGATCACAGGTGATTGTAGGTCTAGATATGAGCTATGGGATTCTAGGGACATAGAGAGTAACCTTTTACTTGCTAAGACATGGTATGGGACTTTGTTTTAGGTTTATCTTAAGGTGTTATGTTTCTGGATCACATTACCTGTTCTCTTCCTTACCATTTGGAGTGTTTACTGCTCCAAGGGTGTTCACAGACTTTCTAGTTCATGTGACAGCGTACTGCAGACTGCAAGGTAATCACATTTTCCTTATTTAGGTGACTTGCCTTTCTTTGCAGACTGTTTTTCAAAGTACTATAAATCTCTCACTTAGGTAAGGGATCTACAGTCTAGGAATCCATGAGTACATTCAGAAGTCCTTTTAACTCCTTCTCACAGGATTGTTTTTTTCTGGGCTATCTGCTGGACACCTCAGTCCAAAGAGCTTTTCTTCCTAAGGGAAAAAAAGTAGATCTGAATTTAGATTTATTCCAGAAGTTTTCCACTCAGACTGTTGCCCCGGTCCCCTTCAATAAACACATCACACTGAATGACATTTGATGACCTTTATTAAACTTCCATAACAAAGCTTTGATAACCAACATTTATTAATTACAACTGAACCTAGTATAGTTGATTTTTAACACCATATAAACATCCTTGTAATGTTAATCAGGACAGCGTACCTACTCATCCTGCCCCATTAAGCAGCATCTATAACTCTGCTCGCTTACTCTACATATGAAGCAGTGTCCAAGATCTCAGTTCATATCCCATTTATTGAATTATCCATTCGCTTACTTTAATTATGAAGCAGCATCCCTGACTCACTTCATACGTAATTTATTGAAATACCTTCCAACCAAATAATCAGTGTCCTTACCTCTGCTTGCTTATTTATTTAGCAAGCATCTTCCAGCTGTTCACTTTCATTTCCCAAATCCTTGAAATGAACATCCAAATACCAGAGGGGGAACAGAAGAGGGCAAGCTTGTCCCTCTTCTCTGCCCTACCCCGACTGATAAAATAACCGCAATCCCCACCAATCCACCAGATTAAAGGGAGGGAGGGTGGGTAGCAAGTTCATGTCAAATGTGATTACTTACCCAGCTACACTTGTTAAAGCCCCTTAAGCCCTTCCCCACCCTTAGCTCATTTCCTTCCATTCATCCCTCCTTCCATTTAACCCTTCCATCTCCCCAACCCACTGATATATCCTCTGAATGGTATAAAGTGATAAACTGAAATGTCTGTCATTTTCTAAATTTCAGTCTATGATGTCTTGCCATCCATTGTCAAAAACCTCAACTCTATGAAAACAAAATCCCAAACATGAAGCAAATTCTGGACATTCTATGAAAATCTGTACAGCTGCAAGGTATGACAGAGCAGTTATACATGGACCAGACCAACCTCTCAACCCAATAGAGCTGGCTGTCCAATAAACTTGAAACTAGAGCCCCTCCATCTCACACAGCACATGTTAAACCCCCATTGTACCCGTGCAGCTGCAGGGAGGACATGCAGTCCCCATTACTACTGAATCTAGCCCGTAATTTGAATCAATGAACCAACAAACTATTCCCCTCCCCAAATGTTAAAAGCATGACCCTTCAACCCCTTATCTTCATCTGTGATGCTTAAGTACAGGAATCCGAAAAACAACCAAACATCAATGCCTGACGTGCTTTCGAGCACATGTGTTCAATAACCAGATAACTTTGCTAGACGCTATCACAGAAAAGTAGTCCCAATGTCTAGCCATTCTGCTAGACATGCAGCATTACCTATACATGTATAAACCCCGTGTGTATACACTGTATACAAACACACCCACTGCCAGCAAGGCACCACCAACCAGCCAGAAAACCAGAAGTTCATGAAAAGTGCCTGGCCGCAGCAAACCTGAAGACATAGCAGGCAACCGAATCTGAAACTTCACCAACAAAGCAGGTCAATGACCCCGCCCGCAAGCCTCGTTATGCTCCAGTGCAGCCCAAACTCAGCAGCAACCTGTCAGCCCTCCACTGTCTGTCCATATTTCTTTCCTCATGCCATATGTAACAATTTTTCCCCACCTTTCCTGACTCAATTTCCTATACCTAACCACCTCTCCTTGCTCATACCTCTCCACCCCTCAGAACTCTGTGCCAACCCATGAACAAAAGTGGTACAAAGGCCCAGAAATGGGAACAAGTCCTAATTAGTGCTCTTCCAACTTAGAAAGTTGCCAAAATAATAGATTTCATATCAGCATGAATCTCCTGAAGGGTATGAAGTCCGAAACTTCTGTCCCCAATTATTTCCCACCAACGTGCCAGCAAACCACAACCATGAAAATGGATCAAGCTATGGGGCAAACGTGGACACTTCACAAATTTGTACAATTGAAAAGCAGGATTAGACTATACTAACATTTACAAGCTCAACTGGGCCCGCGCCCACCTCCTCAGATGTGAAGCCCAAGGCTCAATGCCTACCACCACGCATTGGCCTCACTCCCCAGATCATGCCCATGACCTGCCAGAAAATCCAGAACTTTCAGGTGCAACAGCCCAAGTTCCAAGGAGAAAAAGTGGACCAAGGAAGAGCCAAGCCACCGGTCCTCATTCATTTAATTATGTATTTTTCCATTTTCTTTCTTTCCCTGAAAACCCATGAACAGCCAACCACCGGAAACCAAGTCCCGAACCATCCAGCAACTGCAAGCCAGCACAAATTCCAGCACCTCAGCAAAAGAGCAGCGGACCCCCGGCACCATGACAGAGCCAAACCACTATCCCACACCAGGAACAAAGCACTCCCTCTCTCTGACTCGGCAGTGATCCCCAGGATCTGCACTTGACAACGACCAGACAACCTTCTAGTCCATCAGTCCAGCATTCCAATAACCTGAAACTAGGGATACCACTCAAAACAATTTCTTTATCCCAAAAAAAAAAACAAAAAAACGATTCAAGTTTGACAGAACAGGTTTTGCTTAAACACATATCCACAACAGGGCCAGACGCCCAAATCCCAAAAGCCTTCAAGCATTCAAACCCAATACCTCACTATCAACTCCACATGTCCTGAAAGGAAAAAACACCACTTTATCCCACCTCCTGACAACACCACTGAACAGAACAACCACCCAAACACATCATGCAACCCCAACACTCTAAAATCAGTGATAACATCCTGACATCCGGCAACACATGGACGAAGATACTACAAAGATCCCCCAACATTGACATCTTTTTTTTTTCTGTGTGTGTGCTTGCCTGTTAGCTCCATGCTGCTAATGCGTAGTGTTAACTACTAACTAATTCACTCAGAGTCTTTGAAAGTGGTACAATAAACAGCCCACCAAGAGGACTTCACTTCCTGTCACATCCCAGACCTACCGCACCCACCTCTCTAACAAAACACAACCGACCAGCAGAAAAGGGGAACACCTACCAACAGACTTCACTTATAAGCCACCGCACATCGCAAGCACTCCTGCATTACCACCAAAAATCCACGAGTTAATTTAATTCTCTAAAATACTGAGCTATGCATTCCACTTCACTACACTAACTACTATTTCACTAAGCCAGCCTCACCACTAACCAAAGCAGAATACACCACTCCCAACACCTGTAGAATCCCCTTCCCCATTGTCTTTCCTCAGACAACTGCCATGTATCACAGTGAGTCAGAAATAGCATGTGAATCTAGAAAAAAAACACTCACCATCTCCATGCTCATAAATTAACCCCCTCCCAACCCAACATTCTCCAACCAGTGGATCCTGAACTTGACTGAAAGAAAACAAAAATTATGTAACTATATAGCATCTATTCACCTCCACTATGTACCCCCAACTACCAACCAAGGCCTACCTGACTCCAGCATGCCTAGGTCGTCTCGGACATAAACTTGCCCTCTAGCAAGTTCATGCCAAATGTGATTACTTACCCAGCTACACTTGTCAAAACCACTTAAGCCCCTCCCCACCCTTACCTCATTTCCTTCCAATCATCCCTCCTTCTATTTAACCCTTCCATCTCCCCAACACACTTAGCTTATAGGTTCATAGGTTCATAGGTTCATACTAGGCTATCTGCCCGAGGGCATTTGCAAGCCTAGCCCATCATTTTGTGGCTTACGCCACCCCTTAAGTATGGGGAACTATACCCATTATTTTGCTGTGCCTCTGTCGAGCAGTGACACTGAGGTAATCCCTGGGGTATATCTGCGATCTCCCATCCATTAGCTTCACTAATATATTTATCTAACCCCTTTCTGAAGATGTCCCAGGACAATTTGGTTTGTTGCCAAACCTCATTTATCTCAGTAAGGGAACTCCTAAATATTCTGGGTCTCATGGCATCTGTTATATTCATGGTATCTCTTGCAAAACTCCACATGAGACAGATACAATGGTACCTGAAATTTCTATGGTCCCAGCATCAACTTCCCTTGACTTTTCAGATTCCAGTTTTGAGATATGTGGTGGTTTTACCAAATTTTCGGAATCCAGGTCTCCAAGTCTCCCCTTCTGCTCTAGGACAGTCAGTCACAACAGACTCCACAGACAAGATCTTTGGAGCAAAAAAGACAGAACAAAACATATAAACATAAAAGAAATGTTAGCTCTCAGAAATGTTCCCAACTCTCAGTTATCTGTGGTTCCTCAGAACTCTGTGTTTGCAGACATCACCACAGCAATTTGGTACATAAACAAGGGGGAACTAGATCTAACCCTCTGTGCAGACTACCCATGGTAGCTTGGGAAATATCTTTACAGCACAGTCTCAATTCTACAGGCATCCTACATTCTGTCAGAGCAAAATTGTCTGACAGAGAAGCTGAGCAGGACCAGGGAAGACCCTCGCAAATGGAAACTGAATCAAAAGGTGTTTCAAGATTTGATCTGTCTGTGGGGCAAAACCTCAAGTTTTTATCTCCACTCTAAAAAATCAGCTGGCAAAATTCTGTTCCTCCAGGACTCAATGAAACAAGGCCTGGAAGGCAGATGATTTTTTCTTTTCTTTGGACAGGAATGTTTGTGTATGCTTTTCCACTCTTTCTACTAATATCCAGGGTACTTATGAAGATTCAGAAGGAATACCCCAAGATCATTGTGGTGACTTCCTTATGGACCAAGCAACAGTGGTTCTCCCTAATTTTGAAAACTTCCAGGGGCAGTTACCACAAGCTTCCTTACCACTGTAAGAATATCTGAATTGCAAGCTCTTTTGGTAGGTCAACCTTATCTCGTTTTCTGCAAAGACATGGTTTATTTGAAAACTAATCATTCTTTTATGCATAAAGTAGTATCCAAGTTTAATTTAAGCCAAGCTATCCATCTCTCTGTCTTCTTTCCAGAACGTAAAAATTACTGAGAAAGGGTGCTCCATACCGTGTATGTACACAGACAACTTAGATACTGTCTTAACAGAACAAAATCTCTCAGAATGATTAATCAGTTGTTAATTTCTTATAAAGGTAATAAGAAAGGGTAAGCAGTGTCAAAATAGTTTAATTCTAAGTGGTTGCCTCATACTACTAACTTTGTTACTCTAACTGCAACAAAACTGTTTCAGGAAGGTTTAAAGCTCATTCTACCAAGGCCTTAGTTTCATCTGTGGTAGAAGTATTCTAGATGTAGCAAGTTGGTCTTCTGTGCATACTTTTACAAAGCACTATAAATGAGATACCTTCTCAAGCTATAAGAGAGGCTTCACTAGGACCATTTTCCAGGAGCTGCTGGACCCTCATCCTTCCTCCACCCAGTCTATCTAAATTATGGTACTCTACCCATATAGTTTAGGCTACTGCAGCAGTGATAAATTGTAGAACGTAATACAGTTGTAAATGCAAACTTACCATAACAACAGATTTTGAAATGAAAACTGTTGCAGTAGATTCTCCCTCCGACCCCCTTATTTTTATATGTTTTAATGTCAAGGTGTAGACATTTCTTTTTCTTGCATTGTCCTTCTCAGGCCTTTAACCTCTTTCTGTTGGTTGGCTTCAAAACTCTGAAGGGCTTGGTGCCAAACTTGGCTAGGGGAGCTGACTCATGATTTGGGTGCATGGAAGGTGCCTTGATGCTTTGGAAGCTGGCCAATTGTTATATCTTTTGCAGGATATAACCCATATAGCTTAGGCTACTGTAACAGTGATCATTCAAACATCTACTGTTACAATAAGTTTCCTTAGACAACTATACTTTTTTAAGCTTGTTAGGAAAGTACTCTGTTTAATAGGTAAGGACAACGTGTTCCAGAAATGGGGGATATGTTGGGTATCTGTCATGCCATCTGGTGATGTTGATGTGATAATGGAGGTTTACTTCTCTAGAATATGTGGTTGCTTTACTACTTGTTCTGTTTGGGTGAAGGAGTTCAAAGAGTAGCAGGTCATTCATATTGTGGAAGGCTAAGCAGAGATCACCCCTTAGGAGGCTGTATGAAAAGGAGTCGAGGGTCAGTGCTTTTAGTCTATCAGACTAAGTAAAGGTACTGAGAACTGAGATCTCTTTGGTGAGGAAACTTTGATATCTCTCAAGCTGGTATAGGTACTTGGCAAGGTACATGCCAAATGCTGCATTATATTCAGTGAACAGACTAATGAGAGATGAATAAAGTGTCACTGTAATTTATTTGTACCTTTAGGAGATACCACTAAGGGTATACCATGTAAGGTAGAAGGATATTCAAACCACCACAGAGATGTTGGTGTTCAAAGGAGTGTCTATTATCAATCAGTGCACCAAACTCCCTGATGACTAAGACAAATTTAAGTGGAATGTTATCTATATGGTAAACAGTAGTGATGCTAGATTTACTGAACTTCTGCATTTTTTTGTGTTGATGGTAAGACCACAATTTATACACCATTTGTTTGGTCCAACCCATGCTGGAGAATTTGAGTATCAGAATGGCAGTTGATGCCTGCCCCCAGTCTGCAATCATCAACAAACATGGTAAGCCACAGTCCCTTGATATCAGCTTTTGTGTCACAGAAATATATACCAAAACGTTGGGGATCTAAGACAGAGCCTTATGGGACATCATTAGTTACATTTTTCTGCCTAGAGCAAATAACTCTAACCTTAATGACATGGGTTCTATCAGACAGGTAACTACCAATCAAGTGAACTGTGTATGGGTCATTGTAAATTTGGGAGAGTTTATAAATAATTTCAGCATGAAGATAGTGTCAAAGGCCTTGTCACGGTCCAGAGAAGCAATGTGGACTGTACGCCTCTTATCCACAGTCTCATTAACCTTTTTAAAGACTTCAGCCAGTTTAAGCAGGCATGATCTTCCTTTTATAAAGATGAACTGGTATGTATCAAGGATTATAAAGTCACCTTTGTCATTGTTTATTAGTTCAGCTGTAATATGTTCCTTAACTTTGCAGGTAACTTTAGTGAGACTAATAGGCATGTAATTTCCAAGTATTGGTACAGGGACCAGCTTTATGCAAGGGTGCCACAACTGATGTTCACCACTCTGTGGGAACATACGGTCGAAGAATTGATGAAGTAGTTTTGCTAAGTGGAACTTTATGCCTTTCAGCAGGTATGCAGGAGTATTATCTGGACTCATGGATGTAGTATTTCTAGTTTTGGAAAGTAACAAAAGGTTTTGGCATAAATTGATCTCAGGAGAAGGGGTGTGAGGGAGAATGGAGATAGGAAAGAGGGGAGGGGAGGTGGAGTATCATTCTTGAAGTAAGCAATAAACAAAACAAACAATCATGGGGGATAAGACCCCTTTACACCCTGGATGTGCACCATCATTTAAGGTGTTACTTGAGCTGACTGCCAGACTTTAGGCAGATGGACCAAAAGACCATTTGTTCTTCTCTTTTATTTATTTTACTTATTTATTTACCAGGAAAGTCCGACTGGACACAGGTCCATTTTCAGTGGAGGCCCGGGAAGATAAGCTGCACAATACAATACAGTACATGAGAGAAGAGAAAAAAAAATAGAGCATACTTATAGCAAACATACACAATATGTTAGAGATTAACAATTCTTTTAGTAGACAATCATTGTGGTACATAATAACTTAAAACAGCATTTGTATCATTTATGAAGATATAAGTTTTGTCAGGTAAATATCAATGGGTTCACAAGCTTTCAGGGGAATTGTTTACACTTAGTGATACACAGAAACATTTTCTTAGTTTGGGTTAGAATGGTGAGTGACATGAACATAGCCACTCACTTAAATAGTGGGTTTTCAGGAGTTTTTTTAAATGAATAAAGGATGTGGTAGAAGTTATTTGGCTTGGTAACTTGTTCCAGGTTTTATCAATGATGCTGGCAAAGAGGGATTTACCGGCATCATTTCTATGTTGGATGACAGTTATGAGGTTCTGGTAACTAGATTTTTAGGCTCTAGAGGGAATGTGGGGCTGAATTAGATGCTGAAGTGCTGGGGTTTTCTCAGGAAGGTAGTACAGTTTGTGTGCTATAGAGAGTTGATTGAGTAGAAGAATATGAAGCAACTCAAGCCAGTTAAGCTGCTTAAGGGATAGACAGTAGTGAGACCTATATGAGGCTTCAGTAGCAAACTTAGCAATCTTATTGTAGCAAGATTCCATTTTATTTAGATCGGTTTGGAGGAGTAGGGAAGGGTTTGCTACTGTCATGTAGACATTTTCTAAATAACTTCTCAGCTGCATATATATTATATATATATATATATATATATATATATATATATATATATATATATACATACACACACACACACACACATATATACATATCTCAGATCTTATGGTCTCGACCATTTGCAGTTCGAAGTTTTGAAACTTCGAGATTGTAAAGTATTTCCATATATACGTGTGTGTGTGTGTGTGTGTGTGTGTGTATATATATATATATATATATATATATATGTGTGTGTGTGTGTGTGTGTGTGTATATATATTGATATTGTATGAATTATTGCTTGCTACTAAATGCTGTAGTTAAAAGTCACTCAACACTACATTAAGGGACTGCTTCCATTGCTTACTTCAAGAATGTCTCCATAATATACTTCTGCACTGTAGTCACATAATCTTTTATATACATCTTCACTAAATATTATCTTGACTATGACTTAGAGAGGTTAAAAGGATTTGAATAGGCACAACTTCAGGACTCAACTAACAGAGGTCTGTGCTTATGTGATTCTGCATCTTTTTCCACCCTGGTAATTACAGCTTTGGATTCCAACCTTTCAAATAGTGTTCCATGTGGGCCATCAGCAGTTTAAATGGATATTTTCTTAACTTATCAGCTGATGTACAGGAGGACTGTTATTGATTGGTCAGTAATACCCTTCATCTATCCCTATATAGTTGAACAAATTTCCACCAGCCCCAGCTTATTGGGATCACTGTAAGTCATAAATGTGTATGTTCTTATATAACTTGTTTAATAATATAATGTCAAATCAGTGTTATTTCTTGATATGCCTGAAGGTGCTTTCTGGTGGCTAAATTTATACATAACTAGGTGGTTGACATATTGTATAATGACATTGCATTAGTATGGCTGCATGCCTGTTCCAGAAATTCAGATTGTGTAGAAATAGTGCTGAATTTTGATTGGTCAAGAAGAAATACCCAAACCAGGCCTCTTAGAGTAAGAAAGATTGTCTTGTGGAGCAACTGATACATCAAGAATGTAGTTATATTTTGAAGTGAGTAATATATTTGTAAACAGCAATGTACTGTATATTGAAATCAGCTACATATTGCTTATAAATGAAGCTATGAGTAATAATTCAGATGCCATGTAATGAGTACAGAAATTAAAGAATATTTTAGCAAAAGGATGTTGTTTCCACTTTCTGAGCATCAGCAGTACATGTATGATTGCATAATTTTTATTCTGTTGTACTTGTTTACATTGTTTGCATGAAGTTTAAAAACGTCTTTAGAATCTATGGGGAAACCAAATATTTCAGGTGCTGGGTTAATTTGGAGAAAAGGTGGGCCTATTTTGTCACATTTTGGACCTTTTTTGGAAAACTGGTATGTTATCTGAAAGATACAGACAGATATTTGATGGATTTAAAATAAATCAGGTAGTCACTTAATTTCTGCTAGGCCGCATTTGATGTTCATAATCAATATACTTCCTTTAAGCATATTTTAGTTGTGACTTTTTTATAATGTTTACATTCTGGCCCTAAAATAAACAGTGTTACAAAATTACTAAATTTTTTTAAACTTGAAGCTTAAAATAAATCAGGTGGTCACTTAATTTCTACTAGGCCGCAGCTGATGTTAATGATCGATATACTTCTTTTAAGCATATTTTAGTTGTGGCTGTTGGGTAATGTTTGCATTTTGGCCCTAAAATAAACAGCTTTACCTAATTGTTACATAATTGCTACATTTTTTTTAACTTGAAACTTTTTTTTATTTTGTTCATATGTTTTACTTGCCATTTACAGGTACAGCAATGGAAACTTCTTTTGCTCTATTATATTCCAACCAGTTTATGGTGTGGTTTATTTATATTTATTTTATTTCTGTTAGCCATATATAGGTGGGCTGGTACTAAGACCATTTTCAGCCACTGCCTGGGGCTATTGCACAGCACAGTCCATGTAATACACTTTAAGACAGCAATTGTCTATAAACAAATGTAATATACAATGAAGGGAGAAGTACAGTTATGAATACAATCATTTCAGGCTTATAATGACAGAAAAATGCAAATTGTTATACATGCCATTGTTGCATAGCTTAACATTTCTGCAATACTTACATTAATATTACACAGCCAGTGAATTTTAGTTAGCTAATTGGTGTATCAACTGGTATAATAGTAGAAGAGAAAATAACCATGTAAAGTTTTCTGTTTACATATTTACAAAAGATTGTTTTAGGTTCTTCGTGATAGTTGTTGAGAATATGTGAAAACATGGAATGTTTACAACTATACTGTAGGTCTTTTAAAATAATATCACTGTCTGTCATGCTTTTACAACTATTAGCATTATATAGCCAGCTTCCTATTTATAGGTAAGGTCTATTTAACTATTTAAAAGTCTTATTCTGGTAGTACATTTCTTTATTGTAAATGTCCGTACAGACCCCATTTATTATAGTCTTTGTAAAAAGATGAATCTTTACTTGCATTTAGATACAAGTCTGATTGAGAAGAATTGAAATCATATGAGGATGTCACTGTGGGATGTTTTAGTGAGTTACACTTTTCATATTTGACTTACCAGTTACATAAGACCTTCAATGAAATATCTAGGAGCACAAATGAAAAGTCAGCTGTGCAAGAAAATATTTTTCTACTAGTAGACATAATGGTTCGGTCTGTTAGAAATTAGCACTGATGCTCAAATTGCCCTTTGCTGATGAGACCATCTGTACTGCAAAGCTAAGTTCAGATTCCTGGTGATCCAGTCTTCCTAAGGACACTGTTTCATTACCTGGGAATCTGCATGACTATGAATCACTCCACTGGGCAGCTGGAAAAACTTAGGCAGCCGAACCTCAACCACCTTCATTGTTGCACAGGTACTAAAAGGAACACACAGGCACCGTCCCCCATCCAGGACAGAGACACACACCCACAGACCCAGTCACAAAGTGATCATGCACTTACATACACTGAAAGGGAAGGAAAGGGAGATCTGATATGGTGCAATATTTACGCAAAGAAGAAATACAAATTAATCAATACAAAAACGCATCCCCAAAGTTATTCAAAAAGAAATGCAGGCAAAGACATCCAGATTAGGAACATTTCACAAAACAAAAAATAAGATCACAAAGAGGGAATGCAGAACAGAAGATCAGTAAGGAAGCCATTAAAAATAGAAGTTGAAGTTATGGAATACCTGTGAAGTGACGATTTAGTGTAGAAAGTCTAACACAGGTTATATCACAGCATGATGGAACAAGTCCCCCAAGTAAGTAGAAACAGGAAGACCAGGAGACATCTGAAGAAGAAATATGGACAGTGGAAAAAAAAAGAAATTTAATATGGTGCAATATTTATGCAAAGGAGAAGGCAAAACTAATCAATACAAAAAGAGCAGCACCAAAGATATTTGAAGAGAAATATAGGCAAAGGCATCTGGATATGGGAAATTTAACAATACAAAAATAAGGAAAGAAAGAGGAAAAGAGGATTAGTAATGGAGAAGTTAAAGAACAAAGGATGTGCCCTCTGTTTAGAAGAAAAGGATCTAGGAGAAGAGTTGCTTGATTTAATAGAGATGAACAAACATATTAAGATCAATGAAAGAAAGAGAGTACAGAAAGTCAATAAATCCCAAAAAGTTAGAAGATTGATAAAACAAATGAACACAGTAATTAGGACTGTCCATAGAGATTCACGTGATATAACAGAACTAAATAGGATATATTACCGTGCAGCTAAATTAATAACAGATACAATCTTACCACAAAAACACAGGGCAGTAAGGGAAAGGAAGGGGCAGAAATCAAATGCCATCATGGAAGTACCAGATAGAAAAAACTGTAAAGCAATTAAGACAAGAAGTGTCACTGTTAGAAGAGTATAGAACAGGGAATGGATCAACAAAAACTACTTAGAAAGATAGATGTAATAAAGGCAATGCACACTATCAGGACAGATAAGGATCTATTGTGCACTATTGCAAATAATAAACTAAAAATATCAGCACAAAACAGAAAAAACTTAAAAGATATGCAGATAAATATAAAGGAAAAGTACAAAAACAAGCAATTTTTGATGACCCAAAAACATTTTATAGAGAATTTGGGAACAAGGCAAAAGGAACTGAAATGCCACCAAAAAAAGAAGAAATAGATACATTTTGGAGAAATATCTGTGAAGATTTTGTGTAACATAACAAAGATGCTGAATAGATAGAAGTAAAAGAAAGAATAAGAAGTTTAAATGCACAGGATATAAAATGGGATGAAGTAACTGCCCAAAGAGAGAGTGAAGCAAAGTTAAGAAAAGCTCCTAATTGGAAAACCCAAGGTCCAGATGCAGTACCTACCATCTGGCTAAAAGTATTAACACCTTTACATGAAGATTCTGCCATGACTAAGAACTATTTATATGCGCACCCCAAACAGACATCAACCTGGTTACCAACAAGAAAAAGAAAATACTTCTTAAGACTGAAACTGCAAGCTGTCCTAAAACACTGTAAACCAATAACTTAACTTCTGATGATGTATAAACTGTACATTGAAATTGATGCTTACAGAGTTTATAGTCATTTAGAAGAAAACTCAGTCATGGCAAAAGGGTGGCAAAAGAAAGTCATATAGAACAAAGGATCATTTGTTGTTCAATAAAGTCATAATGGAGAACTGTAAAAAGGGGAAGAATCTATGGCATGGATAGTTTACAGAAAGCATTTGACAGTATTCCACATTCATGGATAAAAGAGTGCATAAAAATGTTTAAGATACACTCTACACTGATCAATTACATTACAGTGACCAAGAAACAGTGGCAAACAACTTTGCAGTTAAGCCATGATAAAAGACAAATTATTATTCCAGGGATAAAAATTCAAAGAGGGGTATTCCAGGATGTCTCTTTGTCATCGCTGCTCTTTTGTCTCACCCTTAACCCATTAGGGTCTACTTTAATTAAACGAAAGCGTAATCCGTCAAATACAAATCCGTCGACACATAAACAGTGAAACACGATAACGTTGAACACGCAAAACCTCAAAATTTAAACATCGAAACCGCAATAGTCGGCCAACCCCTCCGCCTGTAACATACTACCTACGCAAACACCACAAAAAACACATACATACACTAACCAAAACCTTACTACTAACCCTAAATTAAAGCACCACAACCCCACTTGTAACCCTACACTTAACCCCACATACACAACTATCTATGAACTACCCTTAACCCCTCCCTAACCCTAAGGTCTGTAACTACCGCACACTTACCCTACAGAACTAAACCCACACAAAGTAAATATTCCACACACATACACTTAACAAAACCCTACACTAAACCTTACATACATTACCTATCTATTCACTTACCTTAACCCGCACCCTAACCCTAAGGTCCGTAACTATCGCACACTTACCTTACGTAGCTATACCACAGACGGGCCAGCTATGACAATTCGATATTTCCGATTTCACTATTTAGTGCATTCGACGTTTCCGCATTTCACTGCTTATGTGTCGACGGATTCGTATTCGACAGATTCCGCTTTTGTTTAATTAAAGTAGACCCACCCATTAAGCTGTCTACTTAACAGATAAAGTCATAGCTGCAATTTGGCTCCCAGAAAACAACAAAGTCTAAAGACTTCTCATCTTCTTTTTGTGGATGACTTAAAACTGTATAGTTCATCAGAAGAGTAACTGAAAGCACAACTGCAAGTGGTCAAAACTTTTTCAGATGATATGAGAATGTCATTTGGTCTTGATAAATGTGCAAAAGCAACCTTTAAAGTAGGAAAGCTGCAGCACCTAGAAAATATCAATCTGGGACAGGAATGTGATATAAAGGAACTTGACCAAGAAGGAATGTATAAATATTTGGGAACTGACGAAGGATCAACAATGAAACACATAGAAATGCAAATAAAACTTAGTAAGGAATATTTTAGAAGACTAAAAATAATACTGAAAACAGCGCTGACATCTAGGAACAAAGTTCAAGCTATAAACCAATTTGCTCTTCTTATCCTAATTTATGGTTTTGGAGTGACTGACTGGCCCCGAAAGTTGTTGGGCAGGAAAACAAGAATGATACTTCATGCTTATCAAGTGATTGATATAAATCAATATATACCAAGACTATATATTTCCCTTTCTGAAAGAGGTATGGGCCTCCTCAAAATTGATTAAATGTATAGATATGCAGTAGTAGGACTGCACACATATCTGCTGACCTCACAAGATTCAAACGTAGTGAAAGTTTTAAAACATGAGTAGAATAAGTCTAAGATGAATTCCCTGCTTAGTTTAGCACAAGCATATCAGTGTCAAGCAAACCAGAAATATATAAAAATCAGGCAGCAACTGAATGTGCCAAAAAACAAAACAGACGAATATAAGTGGAAGGATCAGATGAGAAGGCAAGAAATGTGGAAAATGCATGAATATAGTTACAAGTATAGAAAACTCTTAGAACAACTTCATGTTGATCAGGATCGAATGCAGGAATGATTAAGGAGAAGTGAGTTTAAATGAAAAGACAAAATGTTAATATTAGCGCCCTAAGATAGTGGATTATGTACATGTCGGTTTACAAAGTCCATTGAACATGTGGGAAAGACAGACATATGTAGGTTTTGTAAAACAGAAGTGGAAACATTTACAGATCTTGTTGCTGGATGTCATACACTAATGGCAAAAAGACTGTATACTGAAAGGCATAATAATGTGTCAATACTATTGCATTGTGGGTTGTGCAAACATTATGGTACTGAAGTAGCTGAGAAGCATTAGAAACATGAGCCACAAAGCATTATAGAAAATTATGAAGTTTATATCACATGGAATCATCCATTACCAACAGTTCAAAAAATAGATACGAGAAAACTAGATATAGTAATCCATGAAAAGAAGACAAAAGTAGCATTGATCATTGAAATCCCTATACCCTGTGACAACATTGTCTATATACAGAGAGACACAAAGTCTTAAAATACTAAGATTTGCAGATAGAAATGAGAGCAATATGGAAGAAGAGCACCCAGACAGTTTCAATAGTAGTAGGACCAGTGGGTCTTATAAAAAGGAATTTACAATTGTACTTGTATATGTTACATGCACACGTGTAACGCCATATGAATTGAAGAAGGAGTCACTACTGGACACGTTGGTGATCCAAAGACACTTTTGGTTAATGTCAAAGACTGAAACAGCACTAATTTCATCAACTTTAATCATACTTTGACTTAGGAATGGGGGTCCATTCATGTCATGGTATTAGAAACCCAAACGACTTGAAGAAATTAAAAAAAAGAACAAACTTATGCACATATATCAGCAGCCACACAGGTACTCATTCACAGACACCCATGGATCCAGTCAAACAGTGTCACAGTGCTCACGTACTTACACACACTGAAACTTATATGCATATATCAGCAGTAACAATAGGTACCCATGGACCCAGTCTCACAGTGCTCACGTACTTACACACACTGAAACTTATACGCATATATCAGTAGTCACAATAAATATGCATGGTCCCAGTTATACAATGTCATGGTGCTCACACACTTACACTAAAACTTATACACATATATCAGCTATCACAATAGGTACCCATGGACTCAGTCACACAGTGTCACACTGCTCACATACTTACACACACACTGAAACTTATATACATATATCAGCAGTCACAATAAGTACCCATGGACCCAGTCACACAACGTCATGGTGCTCACACACTTACACTAAAACCTCGACACATATATCAGCTGTCATAATTGTCATGATGCTCACTCACTTACACTAAAACTTATACACATATATCAGCTGTAACAATAGGTAATCATTCACAGACACCTATGGACCTGCCCACACAGTGTCACAGTGCTCACATACTTACATACACTAAAAGATGTACACATGTATCAGCAGTCACAGTAAGAGTTCACTAATGGACACCCATGGACCCAGTTGCACACTGCCATACTACTCTCTTTCTATGTCTGTCTCTCTCTCTCTCTCTCACACACACACACACACACACACACACACACACACACACACACACACACACACACACACAGACACATACTCTCTCTCTTTCTCCCATTAACATATAGCAGTACTAACCTCTGTCAATTATCTGTGTAGGGCGAAGCACCCTTAGTTCATCCTGCACAGATTTCTAAGACTGAATGGTATGGGTGTATGCCACAAGGACACTTGGAACCCTTCTCTGAACCACGTATACATAGTTTGCATGTCTGTGAATCCTGAGCTGTACAAATTCTGCAACTGTTCAGCACACTGGGAAGTCTTTTACATAGATCTTCTCCCAGAGTACTGCATTTGCATATGGTACTCAGAACCTCACAGCCTGGGTGACACGGTAACAATCCTAATTAGGGGTGTCTATAAATCTAAATGGTCTTGTGAATGCTTGACATTTAGCACTTATCTCACACGCTTCACAAATGTCTATGAACCCTCTCCAAAAGGAGTAACAAGTTAATTTATATATTGAGAAGTATCTGAAGCAATCCATAAAACCCTAAGAAAACATAATGCTCTTAGGTTCATAGGTTCATAGGTTCATACTAGGCTATCTGCCCAAGGGCATTTATAAGCCTAGCCCATAGTTATGTGGCTTTCGCCACCCCTTTAGTTTGAATAAAAACTATGCCTATCATTTTTCTGTGCCTCTGTCAAGCAGTGACACTGAAGTAATCCCTGGGGTATATCTGCGATCTCCCATCCATTGGTCAAGATTCCTCTTGAACAAGGCCAGCGAGGTGCTCTGCCTCACATGTACCGGGATTTTGTTCCACAGCATAGGGAGTCTCTGGGTGATGAATCTGTCCCTCCAGCACGTTCTATTTATAACTGTGTCAAGGTTTAAGTCTCCCGCCCTTGTGGTTCTGAGGGATCTAGATTTTTTGAGGTGAAGCATATTCATCAAATCTGAGTTTGACATGGCCTTATATGTCAGGCACAGGTCACCTCTGAGCAAGCGGTATGAGACTGAATAAAGCTGGAGTTCTTTCAGTCGGGCAGCATAAGACATATTTTTGAGACCCTTTATCCTTTTGGTGAGGAACTTTTGGGGCCTTTTAAGCTGCATCAGGTGTCTGGTCAGATACATTCCGACGGGCATTGTACTCAATCATAGGTCTAATGAGTGATGAGTACAGGGGACGATGACCTCCCTTGATCTAGATGTGAATCCCTTCATGATCAGGTGGGCGATATAGAAGGTTTTCCTAACTACTTTAGCAACATGAGTGTCAAGCGAAGACTACTGTCAACTTGGGTCCCCAGATCCCTGATGACTTTTTCTGTGCTCAGTGGATTGTCACCTATATGGTAGCTAGAGGTAACCTTGTTTTTCCCGAAGGGTATGACTATGCATTTTTTGGCGTTTAACTTCAGGCCATGGCTCTGGCACCAGTTATCCGTTTCTGTGAGGCCCTTCTGGAGGATATCTGTGTCAGATGTGTTTTCGACTATGGCGCCCAGTTTGCAGTCATCTGCAAACTTTGTCAGCCATAACCCTCCTGTGTTTGCTTGTACTTCAGGAAAAGTAGATGCCGAACAAGAGTGGACCCAGGACTGAGCCCTGTGGGACACCACTTGTGACAGGCTTTGAGTCTGACATGGCTCCAGCAACTCTGACCCTGTGGGTTCTGTCGCTTAGCCAGTTTGCAACCCATCTTGTGATGTATGGGTTTACATTCAAGCTGATGAGTTTTTCGATGATACCTGAGTGGGGTATTGTGTCGAAGGCCTTTGCCAGGTCGAGGTAGGCTGTATGGACTGCCTTTCCTCATCAATGGCCTTGGTGACTGTCTCGAAAAAGTCAACCAAGTTTAAGAGGCAGGATCTGCCTTTGACAAAGCCAAACTGGGTTGGATCCAAAGTCTGCAAGTTCCCTATGTCTTTATTTATGAGTTCCATTATGATCCTCTCCATGGCTTTGCAGATAAGGCTTGTCAAGCTAATGGGGCGGTAATTTCCAGGGTCTGTGGAGGCACCGCCCTTATGAAGTGGGACCACAGTCGCCGTGCGCCACTCCTTGGGTACGTATCCTGAGGTGAGGCTAAGATTAAACAGCTGTCCTAACTGTGGGTTTAATTCCTCGTTGAGTTCATGAAGCACACAGCCGGGGACACCATCCGGTCCCATGGATGCTGTGTTTTTGCCTTAGTGAGGCAGTTCTCACCTGGGCGTTGGAGATGTTTGGGGGCTACAATCCTCTGGAATAGATATCTCTCCTTTTGGGCGGGCGGAGAAGTTTGCACTGAACCTGTCAGCCAGTATGTTAGCAATGTGTGTAGGTTCAGTAATTTTCACATCATTTTGAACTAATTCTGAGCATATCTGGGAGTTTCCTCCTAGGTTTCTAACATAGCTAAAGAAGGCCTTATGATTGTCTTTAGAGTCCTTGGCGATTTTTCTCTCAAAATTTGCCTTGGATGATTTTATGAGAGCTCTTAGTTTTTACTTATAATGATCAAAGGTGTCTTACCTTTCAAGGATTTTGCTCTATCTTGTAGTAGCTTCCTCCTTTTGTTGTAGAGCTTGTTTATGGCTGGGGTCCACCAGACTGGACGCTTGCCTTTGGTACAGAGAGTCTTAGTTTTGTTTGGGATTGCCTGATCCATGCAGTCCTGTAGGTGCTGGTAGAAGGCATTTGTAAGTGATTCAGCGGTTTGAGTAATGTTTACCACTGGCTCAGGGGCCTTAAAGGAGACCACACTAGTTTTTAGAAGTGTGAAATCGGCTTTTGAGAAGTTTTTCACTGTGGTCTTTTTGTTTCAGGTGGGGCGGGATGAGGACCTCCAGCGAGATTAGTTTATGATCTGATCTCACCAGTGAGGGGTATACTTCGGTGTTGAACATTTTGATCCCATGTTCGTGATGATGAGATCAAGTATGTTTTCACCTCTTGTGGGGATGGTGACTAGTTGTTCCATGGCATTTGAGTTTATGAACTCCAGGAATCTTTGGGTTAGAGTGTTCGGGCTTGAGTAGTGTTCCCAGTCTATATTAGGGTAGTTGAAGTCACCTAGTATGATGGTGTTTGGAGATACATTTATCCCCTCCAATGTTTTCAGGAAGGCCATGTGAGGTTCCTGAGTTTGAGAGGGTGGCCTGTAACATGCTACAAATTGCAGAGCAGTCTTGCCTATGGTTAATTGCACCTGGATGGTCTCCGATGCATCGTGCGTTGCCACCAACCTTGAGGTGTGGGTGTCCTTTATGAATATGGACACCCCTCCTTTCTTGGTGTTGTCCGGATTTTGGGGCGGAACGTATGATATGAGGTGAAACCTGTTAGTGCTGGGGTGCTCTCAGGAGCCTTGAACCAGGTTTCTGTCACAGCACAGACATCGATGTTCTCCATATTGAGAAGGGCCTCGAGTGCGTGCATCTTGAGATTGAGACTTCTGGCATTGAGCAGCATTACCCTTAGTTTTTTCCTTTTTGGTGTTCTAGGGTGGTAGGTTTAGAATTTGACCCTTGCCTAAAAAAGGCACTATGGGGGTGGCAAGAGCCTTTGCCAATATCCGGAAGCCCAGGGCTGACAGGTGCAAGCCGTCCCTTGCGAAGCAGCGTGGCTTGTCCAGCATGTCATCCCAGGCAGACAGACATTGGATCCCCTTTGAATGACACCAGAATTTAAGCCAATTATTAAAGCTGATCATCTTATCACTGTATTGTGGCATCATTCTAGGTGAAGGTAGGATACTGCTCAAGGTCAGGGTCATACCTGCCTGGGCTACATAATCAGAGAGCTCCTCGACGTCCCTTTTCATGTAGTCCAAGGAGGTACGTCTCAGGTCGTTGACACCAGCGTGGACAATGACTGAGTCATACTTGTACCTGCTGTTGAGAGACCTGAGTGCTTGCGTTATGTGGCGGATTCTAGCGCCCGACAGGCAGCTTACTGTGACCTTCTCCTTACTCAGTCTGGTGAGCGGGACGTCAGTGTGTCTGACTATGGAATCACCAATGACAAGTATGTCTGGCATTTTGTTTGGCCTTAAGGGCTGTGACTGTTTGACACTCTGACTGTGTGGTCTATGTGTTGCATGTGTTGGGTCGTGAGGTGGTAGTTGTTTGGGTGTCTGCTTTGGTGGCCTCTGCTGTTTTGGTAAATTTTTGATCAGAGCCTCCGAGTATGTCTTTGTGTGAGTATGTGTATGATTTGAAGTTGTGATGGTACCATGTGTGACTGGGTATGTATTGTGTGTGGTTGCCTTCTCCTCCTGTCTGGTCTTGCCAGTCCTATGTTGAGAGAGCTCAGCCTCCAGTTTGGCCGTATAGTTGCATCTCTCGCATGTATTTGTGTTTTGTGGGAGAAGGAGAGGATTGTCTGTGTACATGAGGCAATTGTAACATTGCCTCAATATTCCCAGGTTCACCAGTTGAGCTGGAGAGGACACTAGCAACTGATCCCTCGACATACTAGAAGTAGTAGATAAAGAACTTTCAAAGGACTCCGGGGCAAGTGGGTTTTAGGCTGGTGGGGTACTATCTATAATAAGAGTGCTTTATCAAGGTGCAAGTACTGTAGGAGTAAGTGCTAGGCTTTACAGATAGAGAATAGTCTACTTGGGAATCAAGTAGAGATGAACTTTTCAGTTTTAGGATATGCTGGTTAGATCAGCAGTACAGTTTAGCGTGTTTTATAGCAGGGGGCTGAAGGGAGCTAGGAATTGGCCCAAAGCGACCAATGGACTACTAGTTTCTGGCTGAAACTTCACCAAATCGGACAAAAAGGCCGCTCAGTGCTTCCCACTCCCACTGGTAAGCAAAGAAACTTCCCTCCTTCCTAATAAGGCAATGGATCAGTAACAGGAACTAAAAACAAAGCCCAGGGATCAGCAACTCTGAAACTGGACTACTCTAGTTCAGTAAAGTGGGAAAACAAGAGATTTTTTGTTTTATTACAGAGATAAGGAAAAAAACAGACAGTAAATGCTATAAATGCTGTAAATCGGCTAGCGCACTTTAGTGTGTAGCCTACAGAAACAATTTGCAACAATTAGTAACTTAAAGTGCAATAAACAGTGTAAAATGCAGAAATCACTTAAAGTAGCAGTAAAACAGGCTAAATGCAGTCGCTAGCTTAATAACAGTGGGAAAGCCACAAAAATACTTATATCTGGTAGAAAGTCACTCTTTTAGCTCTCTGCTGCTTGGATCACTCTGCAGGCCACCACGAGGATCTGTGCAGAGTTGGTACAAGCTGGAAAACACGTGTTTAGCGTGTTTTATAGCAGGGGCTGAAAGGAGCTAGGAATTGGCCCAAAAGCGACCAATAGACTACTAGTTTCTGGCTGAAACTTCACCAATTCGGACAAAAGGCTGCTCAGTGCTTCCCACTCCCACTGGTAAGCAAAGAAACTTCCCTCCTTCCTAATAAGGCAATGGATCAGTAACAGGAACTAAAAACAAAGCCCAGGGATCAGCAACTCTGAAACTGGACTACTCTAGTTCAGTAAGGTGGGAAAACAAGAGATTTTTTTTTTTTTTTTTTACAGAGACAAGGAAAAAACAGACAGTAAATGCTATAAATGCTTTTAAGTGGCTAGCACACTTGAGTGTGTTAGCCTACAGGTAAAATTAAGCAACAAATAACTTTTAAGAGTGCAAAACAGTTAATCAACACAAAAACTGTTTAAATAGAATGCAGAGCTGTATAAACAGGCTAAGATGCAGTCGCTAAGCAGTAAATATTCAAAAAGCCAGAAAAAAATACTTAAATCAGTTATAGCAAATACAGTTATAACAAATGCTCTGAAATATACTGTATATTTCCAATATGTTTGAGAAGGACAGTCAGAACACAAGAAGGTTCAGGCGAAAAAGAAAAAAAAAGTTTTGTTTTACTTTTTGAAAAGGTAAAAAGGAGGAACAGAAGGCCTTATCAAATGTTCTCTCTGTATTAAGAAGAATGAGCTAATGACACTAGACTGGGAGGTGTGTCACAGTAGGGGCGGGCAACTGCAAAGCCACCAAAATAGCCTAAGACAACAAGCTATGAAAGTTTTTAAACAGAAAAAGATTTCTGAAGATTCTGAATAGACAAAGTGCTTTATATATATATTAAATTATAAAAACAGTAATCTGTTAAAATAATCAAAAGATACTTATATTTTGTAGCTCAGTTGCGGTCAAACAACTTCTCCAGCCTGCACCAAAGACCAGAACAACAACTTTTTTTTTTTTTTACAAGAACACAAAAGAACCAGCCCCCACTAGCCAAGAGATAATTACACAGAGTAAATGTTTCAGTTTATACAATAGCCTAAGACAACAAGCTATGAAAGTTTTTAAACAGAAAAAGATTTCTGAAGATTCTGAATAGACAAAGTGCTTTATATATATTAAATTATAAAAACAGTAATCTGTTAAAATAATCTAGGTAATTTTCTAGTACTTGTTTATATTATATATTGGGGCTATGGACATAAAATGAATTTACCACTTGACATGTTTTTTATTTATCCCTGTAATAAAGGGCAGCATAATTTGATATGTACTATCTCACAGTAACTGGAATATTAATGATAAAATATTTTGGCAAAATGTATATGTTGCCCAATTTGCACTTGTAATTGCTATTACAATTTATCATAGGCTATTCACAATGACAGTGTAATTAATACCATTGCTAAACATTTCAGTATTGCAGAATAATCAGATTCTAGTGTATTACATTTCAGAGCTGTATTACCATTATGTTTACCATGAGATGCCGATTAGGAGGGGACATTATCAAATATAGAAGTGTCGAACGTTTTGAAATACAATAGTATCATCAGTGAGCCAAAGCATTTATTTATTTATTTGGATCAACACATTTAAAATGTATGTGTACTTATTTATTTGGTTTGACACATTTAAAATGTATGTGTACTTATTTATTTGGATCGACATGTTTAAAATATATGTGGATTTTATTATGGTATGAAATTGTTTATTTTTATTTTCATTTTCTGGAAACTGTAACATAGTAAAGTCTTACTATGATTGGATAATTAAGTTTATAAAATGTTTTAAGTCTTTTAAATATGAGACTTTGTCATACAGCATGCATACTCCTTAAAATGCTGATACATTTGGCATCAAGGACTCTTTTTTTTTATGTTCCATCTTCCTGGATTGCAATGCATTGGGCATACTGTTTCTGTGTTTGTAGATATATATATATATATATATATATATATATATATATATATATATATATATATATATGTGTGTGTGTGTGTGTGTGTGTGTGTGTATTATGGTATTATTTATAAATTGCTATTTTTGTGTGTTTCTCTTAATCATATGTACTCTTTACTAGATTTTATTATAAAATATGAAAACAGTTTGTGTGATATCCTGTTAAGTGCATGTAGCAAATATAGACATATATGGGCATAACAGTTTGAAAAGGTAGATACTGTTCAGATTGCATGCAGGATGGGCATATGACTTCATTTTAGAGTGGAAAATGCAGTATATTTATCTTGAATATATATTGAGCTGATGTAACAGAAATATAAATCTCATATGTATTCATAGAAGTGATGTTTTATCACTTTAAGTGGGCCAACACACACACACACACACACACACACACACACACACACACACACACACACACACATGAAAATCCCAGTACAGACAAGTGCAGACAAGGACAGAAAAGCCCACACATCTTTATAGAGCAACCTGTAAATTCCTGGATCTAGAATTACAGTCTGAATGTAGTTTTTCCTCAAGCAAACAAGAATAATTCTTCATTGACTTAAAAAGAAATGTCAAACAATTTTTGATGTATTGCACATATATGTGTATGTGTGTGTGAGCGCGTGTGCGAGAGTGTCCCACGTGCCATCCTCCAGAGGACTTATAGTAGGACAATCTAGAAAATTCTAGAACATTCTTTTCATGCAAATAATGTGTGTATGTATGCCTTATTCTCAGATTTTGAAATGCCATATATAGCCAGGGCATATCTTCATTATCCAAGAAAATGCCCTTTTCTGTTATCTTAAGTATGCCAGATTAAAACTGTCACATACTGCTAACATCTGTAATATTCGGATTATATGAAGGATGACAGTATGTTTTCCTTGTCAAGTTAAGAAATCATGTATATTCAGATCATATGAGTAGTGAGTTGGTATTATATCACAGCTGAAATCCTTATTGTATTTTTTTTCATAAAACTGATATTTTGCAGCAGTGTAATTATATTTGCAACCCTCTCTCTTATTTATAGACATACAAAATAGCACACGCCTTGCTAAGGCAGAGAAGTCTACAAATTGTTTTACTTAAGAATTCAAGCCAATATTTCCCAAAAAGCATGTTAGAAAAATATTAAATTGTTTCAGTGATGTAGCCCTCTGTTGGTAGGGGTCATCAATACGTCTTCACAACCATTAGTGTGCTCAATGTATTTCTATCTGGGTTAAAACAAATGTCAACATATGTCATCTTTTCCGGCTGGCAAACTCTACATATCAGAATTATGATTGTGTTGTGTTTATATAGAATCAGAACTAAAAATAATGTTTATTCTTGTGTAGTTGAATTTTCTGCCATTTTAAATGATACAATAAGTAAAAAGAACAGTTCTGACAAGTGCACAATAGTGGAGCCATTTTGTTACCTTTAAAACTAAAAGCACATGGTTTGGGGATTATATTGCTAATTATCCAGGATCATTGTCCTGAAGATTTAAAAAAAGCCTTACTATTACAGAGATATTCTCCTCTGCTGGTATTGACCAGTCTAGGTAAAAAAATCAGAAATCCAAAAACCACAGTGTTTTCTTGATGACTGGTTAAGAACAGAAATGTACATGTTCATCTTACTGATAACTGCTGCACTAGCTTTAGCTATATGTGTTATATCCTACTGAGGATATATCAGACGACCAGCTTCCAAACATTCAGAGCACAAAAAGAAAAAGTTAAGCAAACATCCTTTGCCATCACAGCAAGGTAGCGGTTTGCCCCAGCTGCAGGTCAGTGACTGGGGTAGCTTGTTCCTCAGACCTCTCATCTTTAACCATGAATGCCTCCAGTGGAGCACCCACAGTCACTGTAGACTGGGGGTTAGCCACATACTCTGCAGCTGTTGGGGTCCCCTCACTGGGCAAGGGAGTGCCACTCTTGTCGGTCCTAGTAGAGAGGGAAGAGGGAAGGCATCCCTGTTTAGTCAGAATATTGTATTCATCCTTGAGGAGCTGCTGTTGCTATTAATAACGCTGCCCCTAATTTTTCCCGTCAACAAGAAACAGAAATATAAACCTGTATCTACTCCTCCTCAAATTTCCTTAGATAGGAGTAGTTTACTGGGTCTGGCTCAGGGTTTAATTCACACTATTGATCCTTCTTATAAGGTGGTTTCTGGTAAAACAAAGAGGGATTTTAAAACTGGATAGGAAGGTGAAGGGACACATACAGGGTTTTCTCCTCGGCTTTCAGATTTAAAACCAGGAGAGCTCAGTTTCTTATTCTTCCTTGGGGTGGAGGGAGTCTCTTTCTCTGAGACTATTTCCAGAATGTGCAAGTGTTTTTTGTGGGACAACACTGAGGTTTCTCAGAAGAAAAATACTATGAGCTTTTAGAGGGAAAAAAATTCCGAACCTTCACACTTTCACCTTCTGTCAGCTCTGAAAGATGCAAGTGTCACTGCTTGCAGTTTTCTTGATAGTCAGCCATCTGCTCCTAAAAGGGCAGATATGATGTATAAAGTCAGCCTTTTAAGTTTTTTTACACTCTTCCAAAACTTGACCCAACAGCTATAGCTTTAGTTAATCCTACTGCTGCTAAACATTTGGTTAATTCCAATCTTGCTCTTTCCGTCAAGGATCAAAAATTATTGATGATTATGGGAAAAATTGTACACTTCTGCAAGTTTTATTTTCAGAATTTTGAATTGTCAGGCTCGTATGTTAAAGTTTATTCTGATGAATTGTGAACGGATGAGGAATGTTTTGTCTACAGTTTCTTCTTATATGGGAAAATCTGCTTTAAATAATTTAGTTTCTTACATTGTACAAGTCACTACTCATTGTTTTCAGTGTGTGTGTGTGTGTGTGTGTGTGTGTGTGTGTGTGTGTGTGTGTGTGTGTATGAGTCAGCTGATACTTCTTCTGGGGCTAAGACAACTGGTACTGTTTTGAGGAGGCTTGCCTGTCTGCATTCTCAAAAGATTATGTGAAAAATGAAATTTTAAATTTCCCTTTGGATAGAGATTTATTTTTGGTTCCTCTGTTGCAGAGGTTATCAAAAAGTGTAGTGAAAGGGATAACTTGATACAGGGAATCTTTAAAATTTTTCAGCCCTTCTTTTCCAAACTTTCTAAGGAATTCTTTTACCACTCACCCAACATCTTCCTTACAACCTGCTTACTTGATATCAGAGCTGTCACTGAAACATGTCTCAAACAAAACAATCCTAATTTTCATACCACCAAGACACAAGACTTGGCAGTAGGCAAGGTGGGGCATTCTTATTCTTTATAAAAACAACATTAAACCAAGTACTGTTTGTGATGCCCACCACTGCTGCCAGTATGTGATGGGCACCAATATGTGTTATCCATACCCTGGGCCAGTAATCAAGGAGCCTGAATCCTCACCACTGACACTGGAGAGGGATGTGCATGTGAAATACAAATGGATACACTCAGTATTTCCAGATGCAGGCTTCTCTGCATCAAGTACAATTTCCCTTAAGAGCACACAGGGAACATCCTCAGTCCTGGGTCCGGATGTCTCTTTATCTGTCTCCCTCCAAATCCCCAGTAAGACTCCCCACTGGCACAGCTGTAGGGTTTAGTCCTCAGCCAAGTGTCCAAGCCAAGTCTTCCAGCACACACTCTGTAAAACCAGTGCTTCATGCCCCTGCCCCAAGTAGCCAACACACACACTCTTTAAGATTTAATTTTCACACACACACCTGGGAAAGGCTGGCACCTGTTTACTAGCTATGCCCCCTTCTGCCCAGACTATAAGGTAGATTCACTGCCACCAGACACAACAGTCATCTGCTCTAAGGCCCTTAAAGGGTGTCCAATTATACCATGTAATATTAATACCAATACAAATGGTAGTAGTTCACCAAGATGGCTAGGCCTTCTGAAGTGGGCCATATGGTGTCACCAAATAAATATAAGTACTCTCAAAGGTTAGATATTCTCTACAAGAACCAGCCACAATAAAAGTTTTAAATGTATTTAATAATAAATAATTAAAAACATGAAAATATTGACTATATATTCAGAGTAAACTACAGACTTCAAATCACAGAAAATATTGAAAACAGCATTGATGGACAGACGTATACAAATAAAGAAAAACTAAGCTTCACTATATTCCTGGCTGAATCTAAGAGAATTTACTGTTCCCTAATAACGTACTTGGGCAAGGCAAGATGATATACATGGGCAGTCTTTCTAGTCAGACTACCAAACAGAATACTCTATATTCTGAGATTACTCCCTGTAAAATATAATATCCAAGATGACTTGCAGAATGACCTCAACTGGTCACCTGACTCTGTGTTCCACAAAGTCTCCTTTTGAAGTTTGAGATAGGACTTTAGCAGACTGCTACAATACACATTTACTGCTTTTATGACAGTGCCTAGGAGGCAGAAATATTTACAACACTTCCCTCTTCTTTACAAAAGCTAACAGATAATGGCTGCTCCCAGACCTAATGTCTCCGGTCCTACTCAGCACTGTGGAGTGACATTCAATGATTTAACAGCTCATTTACATTTCCCTTATTTTTCTTAAAATAAGCCAGCTGGTTAACCATTGCTGTGCCAGTGTCCTCTATTAAAACATATACATTTAATTCAGATACCATAATACATATACATTTCTCTTCATTTCAGCAGGGTGCACTCACTGTTGATACATTTTAGCATGGTTAACACAAGCAAAGCTCACAGATACATTTTCAGCAGAAGCATCTGTACAAATCAGCTTGATATACAAATGACATATAATTATTTACAAAATTCCAGCTAGCTGTGCTGGTAGAAGTCATACATCTACTGCCCTACTTCTCCCTGGCATGGCTGGCAGTACCTCCTATCATCACACTGTTGTTCAAGCAAATGCCTCCTGAGATACTGAATCTAAATTGATCCTTCTAAAACTGCCCTCCTGGAAGAATAGTCATCTTTTAATAGTAGTCCCCTTACCTTCCTCCTTCAGCCTCTCTTTAACAAATTTAAATCCTTTATTCTTACTATCACCTCAGCTGCCTGCAACAATAAAAATATTGTTATTCTAGGTGATTTTAACCAAAACTACCTAGGTGACTTGAGAAATGACATTGCTGAATTCCTAGCCAATATCAACCTTACACAGTTAGTCAATAATACTACTTGTACAAGTCTCTGAACCAACAACCACTCCATCCTGAATCTGCTTATCACTAACAACCCCCCTATCATCTCCAATATATCTGTTTATCCACCCTCATTCATTGAACACTTCCCAATGACCTAACAAGTTATCCACCAGTCACTAAAATTGGCCCCAAACTAGTTAGCTTCAAACCCATATTCTCCGTTACTGCAGACAACCTCAAAAAACACCTAGCAGCCTTTGACTGGTTACCCATTATCAACATACATAACCACAACTCAGCTGCAGCATCTGTTACACATACAGTCGTTCAACTTCTAGGCAAATTCTTCCCTCTCACACAGCACCTTTTCAAGTACCACAAAGTTCCTACTTAACCAGTGAACTGAAAGCTTTGCTCAAACATCTGTGGGGAGTTCCTTCAAGCAGACCTGTTTGCCTTATCTCTGAACAATCAGCTGGAAAGATTTTGCTCCAGGACTACATGCACACAGGCCAGGAAGACATATGCCTTTTCATTTCTCTTGGACAGGAATGCTTCTTTATGCTTTCCTATCCTTTCCACTAATATCCAGTGTATTTTTGAACTTTTAGAAAGAATCCCCCAAGATTATTGTGGTAACTGCCTTCTGGCCTGGGCAACATTGGTTCTCCCTTCTTTGAATGGACAGGGCAAATTACAAGCTTCTCTACAGTAAGGGTATACTCACACAAGATCACAGATCTTGCGTATACTCTAACACCAATCAACTTTAGCTGACTACCTGATGATAGGGTCTTAATTCCATTTAGACACCTGTTTACTGAGACGTGCAGCAGGTACTAATGGAGGCAAGAAAGCCTGTTACTAGAAAATAATATATTTGCAAATGGAAAATTATTTATTATTTTATTTATTTGCATTTGTTTACCGTGAGGTCCACTGGGCCAGAGTGAGCTCATTTTCAGTGAAGACCCGGGGAGAAAAGCTCCAAATCAAAACAGACCTAATACAAAAATTGCAAATTACAAAGAGGCAATGCAGTAAAATAGATAGTGTACAAATTATGAAATACTAGTTTAAAGAGCAATACAAAAGCAATTTTAAAAATACAAGGCAATCATGCATATCAGTCCAATGCAGTAGAATATTTAGTATATATATATATATATATATATATATATATATATATATATATATATATATATACACATATGTGTGTATGTAGATATATATATATATATATATATATATATATATATATATATATATATCTATAGATTTACTATGGCAATGTTGAAACTGCCTCAGTCGACGCTGGCACATGGTCAAAAGGCAGTTTCCCAAGTAGGCAGAATGTCGACCCAAAATCGATCGAGTTACACTACAGCAAACGGGTAGTGTAGGTCGATCATTTTGGTTAGACATTGTGCAGGGAGGTTGTGCTTCAGTGAGGAACAGGGAATTAGCCCATGTCCTCACTATTGTGCAATTTCGGAGTTGGTATATTTAATGTACAGGGAGTGTGTGGGGAAGAGTCCCCCACATGGGGGGTACAGGGGGGCATAGCTGCCCTGCAAAATACTAGAATTAACATACCGTTGACTGTAGAGTTCAACGGTACGTTAATGTGCATAGCAGGAAGTGAGTGACGTCACCTCCTATGCCGAATACATCGAACCATGGTGGTCGATGTATTCAGTTTCGCTTTGGGTTTACATTCGAAATTCCTTATTCAGCATTTCGATTCGACCTTTGTTATTGGTCAGCAGAAGCTGATTCATACTTTCAATAGTAAACTATATATATATATATATATATATATATATATATATATATATATAAGCATTACAGTGCCTACTTGGCATGATGATAATGATAACAGTTGATTAGACTGAGGGTGAGGTAGAGGCATTAGGGCTTTACTACATTAATAGCAAGATTAAATAGGAGATAATTTAGTTACATGTATATATAGATAGCTTTTATGTGTTTTCTCTAGTTGGTGCCAATAGCATAACCAGCATCTGTTCAGGGCTAGTTTTTCTGTGGTTTTACACTGTTTGTGTGATTCACTGTCCTTTCTTCCTCCTTCACCAAGGTTTATTTATCTGCCTACTCAGCATGTCTACCCATGGGTCCTAATCTTTCAATGCAGTCTCATATCAAAATGTTTTTGAAAGGGGTTTTCATAAGAGGCTTCCAAGAACACTGGTGGCCTTTCTTTGGGATCTTAATTTTGTGTTAGAGATGCTAACACTTGCTCCATTTGAAACAGCTAACCTGGCTGATTTGAGGTTCTTAACATGGACAGCTGTTTTACTGATTGCTCTCACCTCTACAAGGAGAGTTGCAAACTCTTATGGTTAGTCAACCCTAATCCTTCCTTTCTGCCTAAAGTGGTACTTTAAGCCAGACTATTAATCTCCCCGTTTTCTTACCTGAATCTAAAAACAAGGGAGGAAAGGATACTCCATACCTGGTACTTTCTTGGCAGAACTAAATCTTTCAAATCTTTGAATCAGTTTTTCATTTCTTGTGTCAAAACAGGCTATTTCCAAATGGTTACCCCAAGCTATTACCTTTTGTTATACTCACCACAACAAAATTATTCCAGGCAGGGTAATGGCCCACTCTACAAGGTCTTTGGCTTCATCTTTGACTTATTGAAAAGGGCTGGACTCTAGGAGTATTCTAGAAACAGCAACTTGGTCCTCTGTACATATGTTTACAAGGCATTGCAAGCTTGATTCCATCTCCAGGCCTAGATCAAGCTTTATTTGGCACATTCTGCAGGGCTTCTATACTTTTCCCCTTCCACCTCCCAAATATATTAAGCTTCGGTAATCTACAGATATAGCCAAGGTAACTGCAACATTGTGATCAGTCTGATGAGCATAATACCTTTGTGTAAGTAAACATACCACAACAGTAGATGTTTGATTGATCACTGCTGCAGTAACCATTTCCTTCCTCCATCCACTTGTTTTTTCCAGTTTTCTGTTTATGCCAGAGTGTGACTATTTAATTTTTGTTGTTCTTAGCATTGTCTTTCCAGGGCTTAGCCTTCCTTTCTCTGGTTGCATGAAAGTTCTGAAGGGCTTGGCAGTCAAACCTGTGTTTTTAGTCATCTCAACTCAAGCTAACGGTTTGGGCACATGGAAGATGCCGCGAAGCTTTAGAAGTTGTCTGGCTGTTATATCCTTGGTAAGGTATAACTCATCAAGGTTACTGCGTTGCTCTGCTCATTGCCAGAAGTCTTAGCAATAAATTGCAAGATCTGGAAGCTGTCCTGAAATGAACACATCCATCTGTATATGCTGTAACAAAGACTTTGTGTGAATGTAAAGACTACAGACTGTCTTTATGAGGTTTCAGTGCTTATAAGGCCTTTCAGTCCACTGGAAACTGTGTGTAGTATCAAAATTTGACAAAAATCCAGCTATTGTGGGACAGAATCTCTGTGACTCACTAACAGAACTTGTTGAAGGTCAAATTTCCCTAATCAAGCAAAATTAGCATTTGATGGGCCATAGGTCATCTTTCATCTCTACAGAGGATTATGAAAGATTTCTAAATGTGCTTAGTGAACTACCCATAAATAAAAAATGTCTTTTTGATGGATGATTTGAACTCACCATTAATTAACTGGAGCACATATAACACTAAGGTTGCCAAAAAATTCATAGACAGAAAATACTAACTCCCTTATACAAATAGATAATCAGCCTACCTGAGGTCAAAATCTGCTTGACCTCATCCTCATCAATATCACAGCTACTTGCATGACTCATACAGTGTCTTCACCTGTGGTCAAAGCAGAAGCCTTCTCCTTTAGGGCAGGCATCTAAATCCACTACAAGGAACACATTGGAATTCAAGGATTTTTAAAAGGTAAACCTTTTAAAATTGCATGATGAACTCTCCAAATTTGTCTTGCTAGATTTCTCCTTCTTATATAGCCTTAGTTGTCATTTACACCACTGACTTTTGATTCATATGTCATAATCCAAGTGATCCCAATCAGAACCAGTTATACTGGGGAAATTTAAAAACAATAAATCACATTGGTAGAATTCTAGCATTAATAAAAAAAAATAATAATGTGTATAATATGTCAGAATCTACTCTCTAAAGATTGTATCAAAAAGATCAGCAAAACATTGAAATCTACCATAAGGGAGAACAAAGGGGAGCAGAAATTAAAGTTAGCATCCTAAGCCAGAAGATAGTCACTGACTCCAACCCTAAAGATATTGTTAATATACTTACAGATAAATTTAGATTCAATTTCAGACCACAAGCAATCATTGAAGTTCCATAAATTATTGAGTCCCTTCTGTAAAGCTAAAAATAGGACTTCTATGGGCCCAGCTGTATTCGTTGTTTAATTAACTGCATGAAACATGTCCTCTCTGAACCCCCTCCTAAAAATGTTTAGCTTAAGCATCACCACAGGATATGTTCCTGAAGTATAGAAAATGGATGTTACAAAAGCCGTTGACACTTTTCGCCTTGCTGGAATTGTAAATAAGCTTAAAAGCCTAAATGTAGGGCCTTATATTGTAAGCTGGTTAGCAAACTGACTGACAGAGCTCACATAGTTAAAGTAGCAGATGCCCCTTAGTAAGTAAAAAGGTGACTTGTGGCACTCTTAGGATTTTACGACTTGGACCCTCAGCTATTTGTCGTCCAGTTCTCTGATCTTCAGTCTGCTAAATCTGATATCTGGCTAACTAACTTTGTCATTGACTACAAGCTGGGTGTTTTAGTTTGCTCAGTATCCATTACCATGTTACATCAGCAAAGATTAATCCTTACAAATCAGTAGTGTATTACAAACAGGCTTAAATTAAATGTAAAAATTGTAATATTGTTACATATGGTAACCATATCTCAGCTGCAACTTACAGTATATTTAAAATCCCACTCCAGACTGATTTGGTCATCAGAGATATTGGCATCTTCACATATAACTCCCAATCATTTGATTACCACATAACAGTAGTAGTTAGGAAATCCTTCTTTCTAGCCCAATTCATAATTAAATTATCTCATCTGGGTCAAAATAAGTTATCATTCCTGTATACTCTGCCCTTATCAAACCAGTTCTAGAATATATAGGTCATTTTACTAGTGTAAGTTATCCAAACACTTCGTGGAAGATGATGATAGAAAGACTGCAGAGGTTAGTAAGTAAAAAAAGACTGCTGGATCTGCTGGATATAACATCCTCAGCTACCAGCTCTGGCTTGAAGCTTTATCTCTGTAGTCTGTCTGCTTTAGACTCCTTCAAGGTGAGTTATGTGTGGCATTCTGTGCTCTTAAGACCTAACCCCTCCTTGATCTCCTACAGCTGCACAAATCAAATAACACCACAATCACTCGAACTAAAGACTTAAAATCTCCATCCAAAAATAGATAAATAAATAAGACACAATCGAGTGACAGGTTTATTACTCAGCATTTCTCCCATCTGTGGAATAATCTTCCATTACATATAAAACATATTGATACCCTCCCTTCCTTCCTTTAAGGTAAACACTGACAAGTAGATAGGTGTCATTACGTTCATATTTGGCCTGATTTTGGACACATGGAAGGTGCCCTCTTGGAGTCAGGAGGTATCCTATGAAGGTGAGTATTGGCAAGGTGGTTATGCTCCATGGACTGACTCTGTCTTGTAAACTCTCTGCATCTGTGAATCTACACTATAGCTTTGAAGTGGTTTATCCAACTCTCAGATATCGTCTTGAAGTGTGAAAACTGGGAGGAACGTCTGCAATGTACATTGTGTGTCTGCAAACAACTGAAGTACTACTTGAAAACTGTGAAAGACATCAGAAAGACTGATCAACCATATATTTCCTTTATGAAAATTAGACTAAATGATCCATCACCAACAAGATCCTATCCGAATGGTTAATCCATTGTGTTGATTTCTGTTAAGGTAAATCCAACAAACCATTTGAAGGACATGATAAGGCACAGTCTACAAGAGCTACCAATTCCTGTTTGAGAATATATTACCTCAAGACATGCTAGAGAATACATTGTGGACCAATCTGCACACATTTACCAAACATTTGTTCATTTATTTATTGAAGTTGTTAATAGTTGTAGGTGGGCCAGTCCAAAGACTCTACAGAGCCATGGCCTGGGCCATAAGCATTGACAACATTTATAGTAAGAACTGTTTACATATTAATAGTTTATTTTTTGACAGTTGATAGTGCATGTTACAAAAGATAAAACATTATTCGAAGCTTGATGCCCTGATGAGAGGAAGAGTAGACATTGGTGTAAATTTATTATATGGGAGCCTGTGAATTTTCAATCTCCTTGTATATTTCTGCTGTTGCTTTGCATTTTGGCCATATGTTACAGCTTTAGTAGTGAAGTGACCATTCCATAAGAGAGACAGTGCACTCTGATTATGAGAAGCTCTTCAGAGAGAAGTCACTTTGCCATTAATGACACCCACCCATCCTTCTGATTTGGATTCAGATTTGGATTCTTTAGTGCAGGTTTTTAATCTAATATATATATTGTTACAATTTCTTTGTAGTAGAACAGGGGTGACATACACTGTTCTTTGTTTACACAAAACTTCGCTAGGTAATTCCTAAGATTTCTCAGTCTAAAAAAATAAAAATCGCACCTGCCAATACTAGTTTTATGGTGGTATCATGTCAGTTGTGGCAACAGTGCTAGAGTTGCATTAGCTCACCCAGCAAACCACTGATTGCTGGAAAATTTTTCATGGATTCACTGCTACATAGAAGATTTAGCCATTACCTTGAGACATTAGTACAAAAGTGACTTCTCTGTCACAACTATGTAGTTGTGGGGATTATGCTGCTTGCAACAACTCTTTATCTGCATATCCTGTTATATGCTTTGACCACACATTTTAAATTGATTTTCCAGACCTGTGAGGCAATGCCAGTAAAAGAAATTCAAACAGTTGTCTTAGCTCTGTGTGATATAGTCCAACTGGCATTGAAGGAAGTCCCAGTGGTTATTTTTATCACTGTATATGCTACACCATTATGAACTTTGTCAGTAGATGAAAGGTTGAGCGAGGGGAACCGCTGGATTTGTTCACTATGGTTAAACAAATAGTATGGCTCAAGTTTTGATCTGTGTCTTTATTTACTGAGCTGGTCTTACTCTAGGAGATATATATGCATTAACTATCCACACTTCCTACACTCTCATGTTTTGTATTTCATCTTATATTACTTTTAGAATCCAAAATGCAGTTCTGTGACCTTTGCACCTGTACCCAAATGACATGTCATTATGTAATTCTATTTTATTTTCATTTTTTATCTTACACATTTTTTGATAGTTAGAATTCTTAAGTGATACAGTCCTTTCATTTCACTGTGAGCATTCGGATTGTGGCTTCTTTTGTCTTTTTCTGTCCATTTTGTCATAAATAGGGACCTCCATAGGAAAGTGTTTCATTGCTGTAACATGCAGTCATACAAACCTGACTTAACACCAGCCTGAAAGGCCTGTCCCACAGTGCTTTTAAAAGCTGCCATTTCATTATCAAAAGTACTAATGCCTATTTAATGGGCTGAGGAAATAGCTCACACTGACTTCATATTACAGCCGGGCAGCTTCTCTTGTTCATATTCCTTCAGCTTGCCATATTGGCTTTGTGGAGGCCTGGTTTTCGCATGCTGGATCCTTGCAGGCTGCACTGCATTAATCCCTTGCTTTAGGGATGATGCAGAGAATGAAGTCAGTCCCACAAAGAATGCCCAATCAGCAGCTGTTGGCTTTAAGTAGAAACAGCCATTATGAGTCAGCTCAGAAAGTACTAGGACTAACCACCAGTGCTCCATCAGCAGACAGGAATCGCTACCTAATAGACTTTAAAGGTAACTGAAATTTACCATTTTCAGTGATTTGCCAGCAATTTGCATAAGAAACTTTGGCACTTTGTTACATAGATAGTTTGTGCTGCAGTAAGAAAGAAGAAACAATCAACAGATCAATAGTAAAACAGGCTTTTCAGAGAATGTTGTATTAAATTATGTTTGACACTTACATGGTACATTGTAACATGATGCTTTTCTACACACACATACCAGAGAAATATATCTCTATCTATATAGACATCTGTATATGTGTGTGTGTGTGTGTATCAGGTTTTAAAGTGGAAAAGTACAATATATTTAAGAAGAAAGTCACAATCTGTTTTATGTGTAATAATGAACTCATTATTTTCTTGTGGTGCTGACAATGTAGAAGAATCATAATTTTTTGTGTACATTTAAACACTGTAGCTTTATCAATGTATTTAAAGAGGACACGCACACACACACACACACACACACACACACACACACACACACACACACACACACACACACACACACACACACACACACACACACACACACACACACACATCCACACAAACATTTATCTGTAATATTTTTAACAGACTGAACTCTATTTTTATCTCATTATAACAGATCAGATTTTATAAGTCACAACGCAAAGCCTCCTACTTCTACAGTGTTAGTACATCCATTTGCTATCCAGTTTTTCAATCACTTTCAAAGTACCAAATAAAAACTGCACTAAAATACTTTACAACTGTATTAGTAGTAATAATACCCATTTGCTAACCAGGTAGGCCCACTGAACATTAATTTCCTCTTCAGGGGCAACTGTTCAGCATTGTCTGGTTAACTGATTTGCTTAAGGTCATACAGCTGGCAAATGAGGGCTGATGGAATCAAACCCCTCTACCACAGGAAAGTACAGTTGTGTAAAATCTTATCATAATGGTAGATGTCCTTGGCTTCACAGCTGCAGTATTCTTAACAATGTGGCGATTCCCTTTCACGGAAGCCTAGCGTCTGGCCAGTCTTCCAAAGACTTCTGAATTTAAAAGGTATGACGAACATCACCATATGCCCCCTGAATAACATAGGGCATAAAGATGACATTCAGGCTTACCAAAATAAGAACTGATTGCCCCCAGGAGGAACACCCATCCAAGGAACCCAATAGGAGTCCAACAAACCCAAGAGGTAACATGTACATTCAAGAAGGTAAAGAACTAGGGGATGGAGGGAGGGGGCGAATACTGCAGCAGTGAAGGCAAGAACATTTCCATTATGGTAAGATTTTACACAACTATATTATGTCCTTACATTCACTGCTGCAGTATTCTTAATAGTATGGGAGAGTGCCAAAGCTCAAGAGGAAACTTGGGAGGAGGAAAGGGCAGAAGAGTCCCCTAAAAAAAAATACGAAGAACTGAGCTAACAAAACCAGCCCTAAATCTAGAGATACCATCTGACTTGTAGTGTTTGGTAAAGGTATGCACAGAAGTCCAGGTAGCTGTTTCAAGAATAGAATTAGTATCTAAGCCATTAAAAAAGCACCAGAAGAAGCCACAGCTCTAGCAGAATGAGTCTTAATTGAAAAAGGAAGGCTCTTGCCATGAAATGTGTAACAAAAGGAAATAGCTTTAGAAATCCAAGAAGAAATAGTTTGCTTGGATACAGCAAGTCCCAAAGATCTAGGATGAAAATAAACAAATATCTGATCAGATTTTTTGGTAGCCTTGGTCATATTCAAATAAATTCTAAGTTGCCTATGCATGCCCAAGGTGTGCAGCACCCTCTCACTGTCAGTTTGGGGAGAGGTGAAAAATAGGCAAATTAATAAACTGATTAAATGATAGCTCATTAACCCCCTTCAACACAAAAGAAGGGTTAGTGTGCAAGGTCACCCTGTCCTCATGTAAAACCAAAAAAGGATGACAAGCCATAAGGGCCTGCAACTCAGGCAACTGTCTAGCAGAAGTAAGTCTTCCAAGAGCAATGTTACAAAAAACTGAAGCCAGCAGGCTCAAAAGGGAGCCTAAGTCAGCTTTTCCAAAACAAAATTAAGACCCCAGGGAGGAGGAACAGGCTTCTTGGGAGATCTAATATTAAGGACACCTTTAAAAATTTGTTTCACCTCAAATCTCGAAGCTAAAGGAGGAGAAAGAGGCAGACAAGCAGAGATAGGTAATAGGTGGGCTTTAATAGAAGAATATGCCAAACTAGCATTGAGCAACTCACACAAGTAAGAGAGAACCAAAGAAACATCCACGGTAAGTGGATCCAGGCTATGAGAGAGACACCAAAAAGAAAACCTCTTCCATTTGGATAAGTAGGATTTCCTAGTCATAGGTTTCCTGGCCTCCTGCAGGACTTGCAGCATGTCCTCAGAAAAAAAGGTGTCTTTGAGGAATGAAAATCCTGTCACCCACAGTGTCAGTTGAAGCCTGACACTCTGGATGGATGAGACATCCCTTGTCTTGTGTGATTAGATACACCCTTTGAGGTAACTTGTGATGATTGCCCCTGGCTAGATGCAGAAGAAGAGGGAATCAGTGCTGTCATGGCCCAAATGGAGTCACCAACAAGATTCTGAGAGCATCCTTTTGGATTTCGAACAGGACTTTCGTAATGAGAGTAAGGGGAGGGAATGCATAAAGTAACATCCCCTTCTAAAAGAATGAGAGGGCATCCAACATACCAGAGGACATGAAACTCTGGCACAAAACAAAGGAAGCTGTCTGTTCAGTGGGCAGGGAAAAGGATTCATTTGAGGAGTACCCCACTGGTGGATAATGTCCAGAAACACATCCGTGAGAAGCGTCCATTCATGGGACTGAGTTAAGAACCTGCTCAGAGTGTCTACAAAGATGTTCTGACCAGAAGGGATATAAACTGCCTGAAGAGACATTTGACAGCAAGCTCCCATACCAGAAATTCCAACCGGCAAAGACGATAAGAGCTCATTCTGCCCTACTTGTTGATATACCACATCACTGTGGTATTGTCTGTGAATACTTTGAGAGGCCCTAGAGAAAAGAGAGACTGAAAGGCCTGAAAAGTCAACAGAAGGGCTCTTATCTTTTTGACATTGATGTTCTCCTTCTACTGATGAGGCAACTACACCCCCTGTAACCTAAGGAGCCAAACGTTGCCCCCCCACCCATGTCTGAGGTGTTCTTGAACAATTCCTGAGAGGGAAGAGGGGGATAAAGAGGGATCCCTGGATTCAGCGACAACTGCTGAATCCACTAGAGAAGTTCCTGTCTGAGATAAGGAAGAAGAGGAACTATAAATTCTAGAGGATAAGTATGCTGAGGCCACAAGGACTTCAGAAACCATTGCAATGTTTTCATTTGAAGTTTGGCCAGCGAGCATCAGAATGGTGGATGCCATAAAACCCAGAACTCTCAGAAACTCCCTCGTGGTAATGGCAGCAGGAGGAAGAAATGTATGAAAGAAAGAAGTGAGTTAAGGCCTTTGGAGGGGGCAGGAATGCAAGCATTGGCACTGTCTGAATCCTACAATGCAGAAAAACATGATTCTGAGGAGTCCGAAAAGACTTTTTGAAATTTACAGTGAACTCTGGGCTGTGAAGAAGGGATATGGCAAAATGAAGATTTTGTAAAAGGATCTCTGGAAAAGACACCTGAATCAACAGTTCGTCTAAGTAAGAAAATATTTAGATGCCTTGAAGTCTGCAAAAGGCAGTCACAGGAGCAAAGTATTTGGTGAGCACCTTTGGGGTAGTAGAAAGGCCAAAGGGAAAAGCAGAGAACTGAAAATGCTAGGAAGCAACAGAGAAATACAAAGACTTCCTGAAAAGAGGATGGATTGAAATATGGAGATAAGCATCCATGAGATCCAGAGATACAATATAGACCTGAGGGAGCAAGAGAGGAAACAGAAGCTGAAGGGACAACATCTGAAAGAAAGATACCTTTAGAAAAGTATTTATATGAGAGAGTTCTATAATAGGTCTTCAAGTGCTGTCTTTTCTGAGCACTAGAAACAGTTGGGAGTAAAACCCTTCCCCCTTTGGGACACAGGCACCTCTTAAATAGTACCTTGAGACATGAAAAATTGAAGAACCTGTTGTAAAAAGGGAAGATGTTCCTGAGGAGGCTTAGGTATGCCCATAAAAGAAAGATGGGATTTCCACACCATGAAGTACCCTTGACTAATGATCCACAGTACCCAAGAATCTCGAGTGATCTGAAGCCAAACTAGAAAGAAAGAGAAAGGTAAAGAGAAAGAGATATGTGGCTGGGAAGGGATGAATAGTCACACACAGCTGGTTTGTCTAGAAAGAAAGGCTTTGGAGTCCCTAAAAATTGAGTAGCTTTAGCAGGAGTCCGTTTGCCACTCTTCTTACATTTAATAGAAGGATGGGACTACCTACAAACAAAGACAAGCTTGGCAGGGTAGTGTCTCTGAAATTTAGGCACAGGAGAAACAAACACAAGTTCCTGTAAGGCCTTACCGTTATCCTGAAGGGACTTAAAAAACAGCAGCAGCTTCCGCAAACAGAAGTTTGGAATCTAGAAGAGCATCCATCAAATTAGCTTTAATATCATCAAGTAGAGGTTGAACCCTAAGCCAAGAATACTTCCTCATAACTGAACCCAAAACAGCAGCCCTAGAAAAGGCATCTGCCACATCATAACTACATTTAATAGAATGACAAACGGCTTGAGAGGAAGTTCTTAGCAAGGAAAGAAGAGAAGTTTTACCCTCAGAGTCTGGAAAATAAGAAATAAGTTGACAGGCCTTAGAAAGTAGAGCCAACAGGTACCTTGACAGATGGGTCTGATAATTAATACGCTAAAAGCTAGGTATCAGAAGTTTAAACCTTTTTGCCAAGCCTGTCCGTAGTTCTGCTGTCCTTGTCAGAAGGCAATAACTTGGGCGAATGGAGCAATTGAGATGGCTTATCAGAGGCTATGGACACTAATGAGGGGTCATCAGCAGGACATTTATATAAAAAAGAACAACCCTCAGGAACCCTATAAAACCTATCAGGCATATTAAAAGCAGGGAGGAGTGAATCAGGCACCTGTGAGGCATTGGAGGAAAGCATCCAGTAAAGCAGCCAAGACAGGAAGAATAGTCACAGGTTTAGGAGAATCCATTGGCAACAACTCATAGTATCTCTTATGGATATCAGAGACCTGAGTACAATCCCACTTAAAAAAAAAAAATCCATCATCCTAGAGAGTGTGTCCCCAAAGGAAATTTCCTCCAAAGGAACATCAGGACTAATAGATTCCTCCTTCTCTGACCCATATTCCAGAGGAGAAGGAATTTGAGTAGAATAAGTTAGGGATTCATCAGTATAATCTGGCTCATCCTCAGAAGAATCCTGGTCTCTAGGACTTGTAAGAGGAGTAGAGGACCAAGGAGGAACTGAAACCCCATGAGGAGGCTTTACGGACATTAAGACAGAAAATAATCCCTGAATAAGAGCTTGCCTCTCACTTTGTGGTTCCCTAGAAGTGGAAGAAACAAGTTTAATTTTTTGTTTCATTTTTAAGGGAACATCCTGAAGAGGCTCAGGTCAAGGACGACAGTCGAGAACCATAGCAGGAACTTCTTTCCCAACTAAAAACAGGAACTCCCCTAGGCCCCTAAGAAAAAAATCAACCTTGGTTCCCACTGAATGTCCAAGAAGGACAGCTGCAAAGCCTCTTTGGACGTTCTGCTAGCCAGATCCTTACCGGCCTCCAATATGGTCATTGCAGAGAGATCCAAAAACACAGCTGGATAAGCCGCTGGGTTCGTAATGACCTCAGGAGAAACACCTGGCAGAGGCTGGACAGAGGAAGATTCGGGTCGTACCTTTTTCATCTTCTTCTTCTTCCCTAATGGCTAAACCCGGGGAGGGAGATTCCTTCCACAGTATCTTTAGCAAGTAGCTTAAGACGCTGGTTCTCAAGATACAAGGAAAGGGAAGAAAGTCTACTGGGAAGGGTCTCTTGAACAAACGCTTGACAAATAGAACAAGATGTACAGTCATGAGAAGCACCTAAGTAAAAAAGACACTTATTGTGGTGGTCTCTATGGGGAATCTGTCTCCCACACTGGCATTTACCATTTCTGGATGATATTAACTTCAAGGAACACAAAAAAACAAGAAAAACAAAATCCCCAATGGGATACTTAACTTGCAAAAACAGCAAACAGATGTAGTAAGTCACCGAAGAACAAAAATACATTCAACTGGCAGAAGATGGATGCAGGCAAACAGGCTGATGATGTAAAAGATACATTCAGACTAGCGGCAAAGACATTCTTGTTTTTGGTAAGCCTGAAGATCACCTTTATGCCCTGTATTATGCAGGGAGTGTATGGTGACATTTGGCATACCTTTTAAATTCAGAAGTTTTTGGAAGATTGGACGGATGTTGGGCTTCCATGGCAGAGAATCCCTATATTGTTAAGAATACTGTAGCAGTAAATGTAAGGACATTTACAGCTCACAGCCTTAACCCGCTGCACCAGCTACAAGACTACCATTGCTCCTATGGATATAGCCTAATAAAAGCAAAGTTTTTAAAGCTGATTTAAAAGATGGTTCAGTTAATACAAATGACAAGAAATGTTAATTTTAGAATAGTTACAGCACAATGTGCCACAAACTGGAGTGTAACAAGACAGTGATGCCAAAGAGCACAAGGAAAGCTTTTATCAGTGATGAGTATTTTGATTTGCACTGTTAATGGGCATGGCAGTAGTGGTGATAGATGTGGGTCAACAAAGTGAGGAAGTATATGGTATATGGTAGTGAAGAACTGGTGAAAGAACTTCTCCATTGTATTTCAATTTCTTGGGGGTGGGTGTTTTTTATTCAATTGGTTGTTAGCACGCAAAACAATTTTTGTCAAGCAAGTATCTGCAGATAACATTGCCACATGTCTGGTCTGCTATAAGGGAACAGCTGTAGTCAAAAGGTAATTTCAGTATTGCAGACTGCTTTGTTAAAAATATACTTGTTCATAACTATTTTTAGCAGGTTCACTGTACATTTTCAACATTTTTTTCTTATATGATGGTGCAGTAATGGATAAACTAAAAGTTGTGCATGTGGCTCAGCAGGTGATTTTGCATAGCAGTCAAAGACTTTTTTTGGCATTCAGAGAAGCAGTTTGTTGTAATCTTTAAAAGAGAACTCTCATGGTGAATTTTGATGACGTAATTATATAGTGTGTTTTGCTTAAAGATGTTAAACATGAGCAATGTTGCTGTGCTATAGTTCTGACCTGTGCCAGTGCCATTAATGAGAGAGACATCATTTCCTGGACTTCTGCTTTCCACCACCAGCTTTGTTTGTGTACTTTATTTCTGTATGTGGGTCAGCCATATATCTGTTCTCTAGTCTTCCCACATGCTGTTTTGAGATGCTGCCATTCTTGTCCAGCTCTACCTATTTTTCTCTTCTTGCTGAGGTGCTAGGCCCTTGAGTATTTCCTTGACGTCTTGTGCTTTTGCTCCAGTCAACTTTCAGGTCTTCGGCCTAGTCTCTGTTGGCCTTAGAGCCTTCTTTAACCACTTGTTCCAGCTGATTGTGGTGACCAGTAGTTTATGTTATGGGGGAACAGTTTCACTGGGATGACTTTGCACTCAGCAATGGTACCCCACTGATTTTTCTTATTAAGAGGAAGTCTACCTGAGATGCATGTTGGCCACACTGGGATGTGATTTTGTGACTCTCTCTCTTTCTGAATCGATGTTGACCACCATTAAGCCATATGCCAGACACAAGTCTAGGTTGACCTCTTCTTCTTTATTCCTGTTGCCACACCATTGTGAACTCAAACAGTCCTCATATCCTGTTCTGTCTGTCCCAGTATGAACATTCAGGTCCTCCATTACCAACCCCAACTCATGTTGTCTTGCTTTATCTAATAGGCCTTGCAACTACTGCCTGAATGTATAAAACTAGCATCTATAACTTAAACACAGCTATCACAACCCTGCTATGGGGTATGTGCTGAGATTATAAATACTGCCCTATATTTACACTGAAGTCTGATTGCCATGAATATATCACTCATTCTGATTATATCCCTCCTCATCTTCAAAAGACTCTCCCTCTCAATAATTCCCCCACCATTTGTAGTCTGGCCTCCCACTGAGTAGTAGACTCAGGATCCTAAGCCAAGTGGCTTTGCTGCACTACCCTTACACAGGTTGTCCAGTCTCCTCCGTACCATCTTTGCATCCACTATCAAGCTGTCTCCTGTTAGTGAACGTATATTCAGTGTCAAATTCCTTAGATCATGTTTGGCAGGATTACTGGTTTTACATCCATCTTTCACTCAACAGAGCTATCCAGAGTAACTCAGGTTAATCAACTGGATACTGTTCAGCCAATAGATTCTTGACCTGTGGCTGCTGGGATTTATGGTTGGCACACACTGGCCAATAGAAGCTCATAGACCCCTCCTGCCATTAGCAAACCCATATATCCCTGGCAAATACTGTAGGCATCACATACACTATTGGATATAAAACTAGCATCTATAACTTAAATAAGAGATCCTGGAAGGGGCTTCATAAACAAGTTACATAGTATGTAGCTTGGGAATTAGCTACATGCAGGCTAGTCTGGAATCAAAGTCGTATACTACACTTCAGTGCAGGGAGCACACATTGGTTGCAGAAGATATATAGAAATTATCATATAATATCATTCAAATGTAAATGGATAGGAAAGTGAAGCAATGATGATGCAAAGATGTATACTAGATGAATGCATTCATGATGTTTAGTTGTAAATGCATGGTTATATGTGGGGAAAATTGTGCACCAGTGTGTGCCTGACTTTTATATAAAATAGTAAACCACACTAAAAATATTGGAATTGTAGACATTAAGATTGTAAGGATTAGCAGCACTGGTCACACAACAACACAGAGTAGCACTTAGTGTGGACCCTTCTCACTATTGTGCATGAAGGGGCATCTGGTGCAAAAGGAAATGCTGGCACCAGTTGAGTGATATACCACAATTGTACCAACTAGGAAGTTATTAATTAGATCTAAATAAATCAGGACAGTGTACATGCCTCGGTTTTTGATGTGTCACCCACACACAGAATTTTTGGGAATGAGTGGCCTTCCTGTACTTTTCAAAACCAAGGTATATGTAACTGTTTCTATTCAGGCTTCAGAGAACTTTCAGAAACCAACAGCAAAATGTTTGGTATTTCTAGGCCTTCACCTCTGCAACTTAACAAGTTCCTAGAGTATGTGTGTAAGCATATATGGTTTTCTAGCACACTACAGAAACGAGCTGCACCATTCTTTCATTCTATGATATTATTTGCCTTTGTGAGGTATTGGAAGCCATAAATTCCACACATATAGTAAGGAAGGACCCATTTAACCCACAGTTACCTATGTCTGTGAACAGGAAATAGCATTCCTTGCATAACTACATAGTGTGTGGTGCACATAGGATCATAACAAATGCATCCATACAGGACTCAGGCAGTTAACATGGTTCACATATATGACATATATGTGAGCTATATTACTGCTGCCTGCCTGGTGACATTCCACAGGGCCATATAGTTAGAAAGTGTAGGCACCATGGCTAATATACAACTACATGCATACTGCATCTAAATGTAGTAGCACTTTCATGCAGGTGGTGCTGGATACTCTTTGGAACTCTGGTTAATGTCATCTGTATATGGCCAAACTGAAAAACAACATCTTGTATGTCCAAACCTGCAGCTTTACTGAGCATGTATTTGGCCAAACTGAAGTACTATACCTTGTACCACATGTGCTAGGTGTGCTTAAAACCCACTTTTTCAGTCTTGATGTGTTGTGAGCTACTGCAGTATGATATTGGCACTACATACATGATTTTTTAGCATATTGCATACTACATAACATGCTGGTGAAGAAACAGAGGGGGTATGCCTATGATACAAGAGTAGATGGACTGCATGCACCACCAGCACAGAAGGCAGTCATCACCATTTTCTGATAACAGTGAGGCATAACAGGAGAAAGAGGCAGATGCACACCCTCCACCTACAGCCAGACGCAGGCTCAGTAAAAGAGAAGCACAGATGAAGTGGCAGTGTCTAGTACAAACCTATGGGCCCTAACAAGCTCACATTGACAGTATGTTATCACCAAGAACAAACAGATGCATGTGTTGGTAATATCTGGCTATGCTTGTCATTGCATGTTCTGGCTACCATATCCATCAAATTTCCACATGTACCACATAGTAGGTGTGTCACTGTCATCATCATGTATTAGGAACAAAATAATTTCAAAGTTTACATACCTTAGGTAGGGGGACATGTTACAAGAGGCAGGGAAAGGATATCAAGATGATAGGTGCTTGTATCAAGGAATACATTGTCTTGCAGGGTGAGTGTGGTGTCACTGTATGACCATGAACTGGGACACTCCACTGGCCAGTTGCATTAGGACTTGGAGCCCCACATTACAAAAGATGGAAGATTGCCATAGACTGCCTGATCTAGGTGAGGACTGTATATTTTGTAATGGCCCCTGACATGGCTACCCTGGTGCATACCATTTCCTGCCCTCTGACATTATTGCCAGTCTGGTTAGTGAAAGTGGCACTGGCATTGCAGTGATATGTGCCACCTTAGGCCTCATGAAACCAATCATTATCCCATACCTGGACACCATATACGCCTGGGTGATGTCTTCATAAATGCCCCCAATGCAGCAGTCAGCTCATGATAGACTGGATAGCTGCACACTGTGCTTTGATAATAGTCTGCTACACCTGCTGATTAATCCTGAGTGACACCTGCATGTCAGGGTCCTCCTGTGATAGGTTAGACTACAGGCACCACTTTGATGCTGTGGTATGGTGAGTATACCCACATCAGATATGGTGTGCTGATCTGCTGCTGCTGCCACTGGGAAAGCACAACTGGTACTTGTAGCCACATGTGACCTCACCACTATGGATGGTGAGTAATTATACTGTATTGCCTCCAGTTCATCTTTGCATTAGGCCACACTTTCACCCTGTTCTGCTAATAACTATCCACCCTTGATGGAGATGGACAGTGAAAATGTTTCATCTGACTGAGATTCAGATATTTGTCTTGTCATCATGATCAACTTGTGCATGGGTGCTGGCAATTGTATGTTATTGTGCTCCAGCTTTTGCAAGTATCACAATAGCAGTGGTCTGTCGTGTGGGTGTACAACAATAGACACACCAGAATGACAGTGAATGCCTGTGATACCACTGTGGCTCTGTGACAACATGAAAGCCGTACCATGTACTCCCATCCTAACTTCTGTGTGGTCCTGACATGTCCTGAAACCCCATGTTCATATAACAAAACTTGGGCAGTATGATGTGGTCAACCACTTGTCCATGTCTGCAGTGGTGTTGCTTAGTAAAATGCTATAACCATTATTAACCTTGTGCATCATTCAGTGAGAAGCATGGGGGTTATTCATCATGATGCCAGTTCCCTCTCTACCTGGGATGATGTCAGTGCCATCAGCCTTCTGCAAGGATACCAGAAACATCTCTGGCTCTATTACCCCATTGCTCCCACATTGTGATTCACCTCTCAGATGATAGTGGATGAGCTTTATCCATGGTACAGTGTAGTGTGCCAGAGACACACTAAGGACATTCCTGTAATATGGGATTCTGCCCTTGCACAGCTTTCATGTTATGGACTACCGTCTTCCAAGCCTGGTCCCATTGACGCTGATCAGTTTTCCCATCTCCAGCAAGATTTGCCCATTGGTCATAAATACGTGTAACAAGATGTCATTCTCTGCAGGGCTGAAATTGTCTTGTTTCTACCATCCTCCTTGATCATGTAGACACCCTGTCACCACAAGAGATTAGGTTGTAGGCTGGGTACTGCTAGGAGTGGTAGGAGGACAGCTACTAGCACAGGAGGTCCTAGCTGTACTATACACTAGGTGACAGGATAGTTCCAGGGATGTGGTATACTACAGTAGGTGGGTCAGATGTCAGTACGTATGGCTGGTATAACTGTCACCCAGAGTCATACATAGACTTTCTGCATAGCCCATTCTGCATGCTAGGACCTACACATGTGTGTATGGTAAGAAAGTCTCCCAATATTCCACCACAGGAGGTCATATGGAGAAACAGAGGCAACACAACTATACAGTATTACAGTAGGGTGATACATAGAGGCATAACAGTGCTGTTGTGCACACCATAGGCCACATACTTTAGACAGGGCTTACCATCCCCATACAGTTTGGAAGGGATGTACAGTGATAAACAATCCTGATGTCTTGTGCTGTCTTGATGTCATGATAATATATGTATACATGGCACTTGCACATATACATTTTCTTATTGCTAGGCTTATGTCAACAGAATATCTGCACAGTGGTGCTTATCCTTAATGAAGGTAGACAAAACAGAATTCTGCACACTTGCAGAGCACTGTTTGTCTCCTTAGAGTGCTGCTGTTCCTTAGAGTGCAACTGCCTACTTCTCTAAAACAGTTTTCCCAAGTCTGCACAGGTTAGCATCAAGTATATGGTGGTGCATTTTTTTTATCTATGGAACTTTATATCTGTTTGTAATGCACATTTGCAAATGAAGCCAGACATGATGAATGCATACAGATCACATTATTTTAATGCTGCACATCTGTGGCATGGCGTGCAGTGCAGCTTGGTGATTGGTTCACTTCTGAAATTCCATGATTATGCACATGTGCAGGGGATCTACATGAACACTGTAATTGTGTTTCTGTAATCTGCACTACCCAGTATTCAGAAATCACACTGAGTGTGATTCTGAGGTGTTTTAGAAGATAGTCACTGGAGCATGGCATTACTCAGTGGAGAGTGCCTGCATTCTGCATAAAGGACAGCAAGGTAGTGGTCTGTTTCCACTGTGACTTTCCAAGGAGTGGCTGGTGGGCTCCTGCACTGATCTGTTACACAAGGTTGATGCCTGGTATGACCTGATACTCAGGTGGATGCATAACCAAGTTATCAGGAATGCGTTTCATTTTGAGATGCACTAGTCTGTGATTTCTTGTTTTCATTTCTTTCAAAGTTCTGACAAGTTGGTTTGTAACCACTCCATGGCTTAAACCATTGCATTTATGTCCATGTATTTCACTACATGCCTGTAGCCTGTTGCATATTTGCTAGTTTGTGTACCCCAGAGTGTAGCTACTTGCTGGAAGCAGTGCTTGTCTCATTTTAGCTAGGTGATTACTGCCTGTGTCACCACTCAGTGCTGATAGCAGCACACCTTCTACAGAAGTACAATGCAGCTCCGCGAGTCTAAGCCTATATGTTTAAATTTATAGCTGCATCATAGCACTTGGGCTGACACTGTGAAAATGTCAATAATTTATTTTCAGTGTGTCCAGTTCTTGCTGCTGCAGTCTCAAGTGACATTGATTTAATGCAAGTATTTCCCTTCCAGATTAGAGAGGGCACTGTAGCCTCATTACTCAGTGAACAATATACCAGGTGGGTCTTAAGGCTGCAAGTTACTTTCCTAGAAAATCTGTTTTTTTTTTCTCCTTTGCAAAAATCTTGTAAAGTGCAGTGTATTGTATATCACAACATTGCATAGTGTCATACTTTATCAGAGGAATATGAGAAGGGAAGCTCGGAGTATGGAAACAATGAAGTTGCAGAAGTACATTTATTCATGGGACATTTTCCTTGTTGCCATTTTTTTAAGCAACGCATTTCATTATTAAATTATGACTTCTGACATAGGCAATCATACTGTTATATAAATGAAAGCAAATCATACTGACATCATTTCAGTTGCAAACGTTATGAACCACTTATAAGCTATCGAGTCATTGTCTGTCAGACATAGCAAAGCTCATTCAACGCATGCCTCCCATTAAATTCATTCCTCCTCCAAAACATTGTTCTGAATATATTGCTCCCACCATTCTCATTTTTTCTAGGTAATTTGCTCGTAACATTTTCTAAAGATCCAGCTTCCAGTTGTTTTATCTCTGTTACTATATTTACTACTTGTAGAGTAGTTGGTTTAGACTTAGTTTTCTATTTTCTAGTAATTGCTTTTTTTGGCAGACAACAGAATTAAACTCAGCAAGGTCTTACTACGTCTGCACAATTTTGATTCTGATGAGAAAAAAATATCATGTTCTTCATAAGGTTATCCTGCTAATGTTATAATAACTGGCCAACTTCCGAAGCTTCGGGGCAACTTCCACTTGCCAAACCATTAGTCAGCTCAAATTGATCTTCTAAAAGTTGGGTCTGGGCACCAGGCCCATCAAAGCTTTCCTGCCGTGAAAAAAAATGTGCTCCTCTGTGAGTTTTTAAGGTCAAAGGTCAGCTAACAATGCTCTGTTGTGGGGCAGATAAGTTCCCTTTGGGGAGCAGAAAAACCTGCCACTTTACTTTTTATGACAGTAAACTTATTTTTCTGTAAAAATTAATTAAGCTGGAAAAAGTGTTTTAACGACAGTCATGTAACTTATTTTCACTTTTAAATGAGAGCATTACTTTTTTAAATTTTGTGGTAAAAAGCTGTTAAAACTTATTTTAAATGTTTTCTATGTTGAAGCTTGTACTGTTTTACTTTTGGGGCCTGGATAAGTGTTTAAAGTGCTTTATACTGTATTTTAATGGGGGAAAAGTTACTTACTTACTTCAGCCATTTTAGCATGTCCGCTGAAATGCTGACAAATGAGCCTTGGTGGAGGAGTAAAACAGGCCATAGAATGTGAAACGTGGCTCCTCCTTGGGATTTTACTTTTATATTGAAAAAACTAATTCTTGCTTGATATGAACCATTTCTTCAGAATGATTTCAGGTTTTTGACATGGAAAATAATCTTACTTATTGCTTTGAACTCCGCAAGAAGAATACCTGATTTGCAAGCTCTTATGGTTCATCACCCTTACCTCATTTTCCACAAAGGTAAAGTTTCTTTAAGAAATAATCCTTCATTTATGCCTAAAATGGTGTTCAAGTTTACCTTAAGCCAACCTATCCTCCTTTTCTTCTTTCCATAACCTAAAAATGAAGAAGAGAGGTTACTGCATTCCTTGGATACCCACAAATAACTTGGGTGCTGTCATGATAGGACAATATCTTTTAGAACTTCTGATCAGTTGTTCATTTCTTGTGCAGGTAAGAAACAAGGATAACCAGTGTCAAAACAGACAATTTCCAAGTGGTTGTTTCATGCAACTACTTTTTGTTACACCCACCACAACACAATTATTCCAAGCATGGTCAAGACACTTTCTACCAGAGCCTTGGCTTTATTTGTGGCTTTTTGGAAAGGTTTGGGTTATAGAAATAATTCTGAAGCTGCAAGTTGGTCCTCTCTGCATAGTTTTATAAAACACTACAAACTAAATTACTTGTCCAGGTCTATATCAAGGTTTGCTTAACTATGTTAATCTGCTCATATAGATTAGACTACTGCAGCAGCGATCCTTATGGAGAACATAGTACATGTGTGTAAGCAAACCTTCCATAACAGTAGATGTTCAAGTGATTACTGCTCCCTCTACCCACCTTATTTTTGCATGTTTTGTATACCAGGGAGTGGACATTTATATGCACTTTCTTACCATAGTTTTTCTAAGGACTTTAACCTACCTCTGTCTATTGCATAAAACTTCTGAAGTGATTGGTCCCCAAACCTGACTCATAGTCAACTCAGCTCAAGCTGTCTAATGGTTTGGGTACATGGAATGTGCTCTGAAGCTTTAGTGATGTTAATATTGATTGGAATACTGTAAATACAGATTCCCCTAACTCCAGCATAAATCTTCTCTCAACTAATCACTACCCCTATCCACTTTCACAAGCCAAGTAACTCTAGTACTGTTCTCGACTCGCTTCTGATATCTAACCCTCACATCTACCACACCCCCTGCACACTGCCTGATACTTTAAGTGACCACCTGCCTACCTCCATCCAAAGATTCTTTTGTCACATAAATAGGACTCACAAATTCGTAGACTGTTGTAAACTCACTAACTTCAACCCCATACAATTTAACAGTAGACTATCCTCCATACATTGGTACTTCCTCTTTTACCTACCCCCTGGAAGATGCTGTACTAAAATCTAACCAAATTTTCCTGGACATTCTCAATTTCCTCGATCCCCCCAGGAAAATAAGAGTAAAATCCACTTTTGCTCCCTGGCTGTCTCAATCTACTCACTCTTTAATGCACAACAGAGATGTTGCTTGGAAAAACTGGATTAAATTCAAAGCCCATATTCACCTCCAAAGCTATAAAGAACTCTGGAACTTTACCAAAAAGCATGTAAGCACTGATAAGAAAAAGTTCTGTCATGACCCTCAAGTTAACCACCACACCAACCCCCCAAATTTTGGAATACAATCAAAAACATTCTCCATCCAGGTACCCCTTGGACTCCCAACCCCTGTCCGAATAACTGTCCACTTGAAACAGCTACCTTTCTCAGCTTCTATTTCATCAACTCCATCAGCAAATTAACTAAAAAAAAAACAACTCCCTTAACCTCTCCTCCACACCCCCTCCACCTATTCATAATGCTTCCTTCTCACTTAATTCAGACCCCACCACCTATATATAAACTCTGCATAGCTAACTAAAGCCCTGCTCTCCCTCTGCTGATAACCTTCCTCCTCCACTCTTCTTAAAACTTGCTGTTAACTCCATAGTTTTTCCAATCTCTGAACTTATCAATAGATCCATACAAGAATCCACAGCCCCTGCCATCTGGAAGAAATTCTACATCATACCCATACATTCACAAAGTAGGTCACTACACAGACCCATCCAACTACAGGCCCATAGCTATCCTATCACCCCTCTCTAAATTTCTTGAATGATGCATACATAAGCAACTCCTTGATTATCTTCTCCAGGAAAACCTTCTCACTAAAGCCCAACACAGCTTCCATCCACATTGTAGTGCATCAACAGCCCTTATTTCTTTTACTCATGCCATCTTAAAAGCCAAAGACAACAACAAACTTGTCTCCTGTCTATTCCTTGACGTATCTAAAGCCTTTGATGCCATCTCACACACCAAACTCCTGGACAAACTATTTGACCTCAACCTGACCAACCTACTGGTTCTACAGCTGCCTTACAAACAGGCTTCAGTCCATCAAGTAGCCTTCCCCCTCCTCACCCTTCCTCCCTGTCCAAATGGGTGGACCTCAGGGGTCCATTCTAGGTCCCCTTCTTTTTTGAACATCTTCCCAAACTATCTCTACACCTCCTGCTCTCACTCCTCCCTCATCCAATATGCTGAATACTCCACAATAATCTGCACCACAGGCAATCTAACTCACCTACAAACTTTAACCCCAAACTCACTCTAATCAGTCAAATATGGTTAACTAATGATCAACTTTTACTCAATCCTAATAAAACAAAACTTCTCCTGTTCCTGCCAAAATCCCTCCGCCATCACAGATCTACCTTCACAATCACATCCGTTAATAAGACTGCAATCAGTGTTGAAACTCACACAAAGCTCCTCGGTACCATTATTGGTGACCAACTAAAATGTGATCTACATGTCCAAAGCTGTATACAAACAGACCATAAACTTGGCTTAATATATAGGAATAAAAAATTCCTAGCAAAAGAATCTAGACTGTCTCTTGCCTATGGCTACCTCCTCCCCAGTCTACTCTACGCATCTTAATTAACCTGCAAACTTCTCTCAAAAACAAACTAAAACTCACAATAAAATTGCCAGGTTCACTGATAATCAACCCTATAGCTCACACCACTGCCTGTCTCTCTCTCTCTCCCTCCTAGACTTGCATTGGTTGGAATTTCCCCAACAACACCTGCTTACCCAATTGCTACTCACATACTCCATTCTTAATAAACCCACCTCCTGCCCCTCTCTCATCCCTTCTCACCTACTATACCCCCAAGCATACTCTTAGAAACTCAGACCAACTTCTTTTGAAAGTCTATAAGCCTAGTAAAATTATTGGCCAACTTTTATACAGTTACTCATTGCCCTTGCCTGGAATAAACTTCCTCTAAGCATCAGAGCCATAACTAACAGTAATATTTTCAAAAAAACACTAAAAAAAAAAAACTAAATAATTTGTGGATTTGCTCCTGCCAGAGCCCCACATAACTCCCCCTGTTTTCTCCATTCTCTCTCTTACTAGCTATGATTATTTTAAACCCCTCCCATCTCCTGGTTTCCTCCGTTACTACTTCTCTTACTCTATAGTATATCACTTACTATGTTTACCTTCCCCTCTCTAGGTATCCAACCCATTCTACTATGTATTATTGATTCTAATTACCCCCTCCCTCTTTTTGTCCTACTGTGCTTATATCTCTTAACCTTTCCCTTTCTTTATCATAAAAACTTGTTCTCACCATATAGCTGGGAACCATGTATGAGTCTGCTTTTTATCCCTAACAAATTGTATATTTTCAGATTTATTTTAATTCTAACAAAGTGTACACAAAATGTGGTTACTGTACTTGTGATTTATTCTTAACTGCATAACATCTGTATAATTAATATTTAATGTATGGCAATATGTCTGTTATGGAGCTTTTCTCTCCGGGCCGCCACTGAAAATGGGCTTGAGCTCAGTCGGACTATCCAGTTAACAAATGTAAAAATAAAATAAGTAATCTTCCTAGACATAAATTATAGTATGAATGTATAAAGGACATATACTTTTACAAAAAACAAAAAACCTGTGATAAATTAAGTTGTTGTTGTTAGTCTTTCAGCTTTTCCTGGTTAGGGGTCACCACAGCTGAACTCTGGTCTGCTAATGATTGGCAGCTGGTTTTTATAATGTCGAGTTACCAGTCTAATGCCCAACCTTCAATGAAGGCATGCCCATTCAACGCATGTCTTTCGAATGCCCACTCGACCACGGGGAGGACATGCAGACTCCACGCAGAAGGCACTCCCAACCCAAGCCGAGAATCGAACGGGAGAACCTCTTGCTGTGAGACAACAACGCTACTGCTGCACCACCGCAGAAGTACCATGCCAATGCCATATCAATGAGAGATGTAATAGATTTAAGAAAGTCCCAGAAGTTTAACATTTTCTTTGAAGAGCAGCATGGGGAAATTACCTTTTAAATGATAAATAAATTATAAAGCAATAAATGAATGATTATATATTATTTGTAAAACTGAACAAACTTTAGAACATGTTTTGTTATATTGTCAAAAAACTAAATTATATTAGCAAATGTATCTCATGTATTCTTTTATCGAAGTCAGTTCACAGATTTGAAATATGTTAATGTATGGGAATTATTGCTTCTCATAAAAAGAAATACATGATAGATACGATAAATAAAATTTTAGTGCTACCTGGATTTTGTGGTTGAATATATAGCATTATTGTACACTAAACTGTGGGTCTGTCCTCTCCCCATGAGTAAACTTCAAATATGGCTATGGTAAAAAGGATTGGAACATATTACTTGCCATTTTTGTTATTATGCAACATACTATGTTTTCTTTTATTGATTTATTATGCTGTGTATTATATTCTTTTTGACTGTGTGTGTGTGTGTGTGTATATATAGTTCCCCTTCACATGACCGTAGTTCTGTAAAGTCGAAATTCATAAGCCCGAAACCAGAATCTCGAATTTACAAAACCTCGAAAATGGGAAGGGGAACTAAAAAAAAAAACAGACACCTTTCTAATGTTTTTGCAGGGGGCCTTCACCCCCCTGTGACCCCTCCTATTTAAATATTGCTACTCCGAGATTGCACTACAGCAGAGGACAGGGAAATCTTCTGGTTTGCACTACATGCGTAAGCGCAAACTGGAAGATTTCCCTGTCCTCCACTATAGTGCGGTCACGGAGCATTTAGATTTAGCTGCGAGGATGCAGGGGGACCTTGCCCCTTGCAAAAAAGGTAAGTGAATTATTTTTTTCTTTTTTTTTTTAAGCCCTAAACTTCCCATTCACAATTTCGAGTGAATGGAAGTTCGAGATTCTGGGCTCCAGCTTATGGGTTTCGAGCTTCCATTCATTCGATCTTGTGAAGGGGAACCATACATACATATATATATATATATATATATATATATATATATATATATATTTATATATATTTGATTTTGTGACAGTTGATTATTTAATGAAGAACCACTGCTTTCTTTACTGATAAGTGCCATGGTATCTTTTATATCTATCTGAGCTACCTCGGTTTAACATCCCATTTCTTGGACAACGCACTCAGGAGTGCAGCCCTCTCCCATTATTCTGCACTGTAGTATCAGTATTGGGAAATTAATCCAAGTAGCTATTATGGGAAGAATGATTTCTGATTAAGTCTTTCCATTTAAAGGATGGAAGCGCTAAAAGTATAGTTCTATTATTCTTGTTGTGTCATTTTTATGGAATATTTATTACATCTTTGCACTGGTTGGAGGTTTTTTTTGGACATTTCTATATCTTAGTATGTCAAAATCCAAAGACTACTAAAAGGTGAAAATCATCAAGTGTTTTATTTTATGGAAAAGGATCAACAGGGAGGATAGCCGGGGTATTTATTGAGCCTCGTGTAAGCAGTTACTCACTTTCTGGATCACCAGGGTCTTGCAATCAGTCATTAATAGCCAAGGGGTTATATCACATGAATACTGACACTGTATCTAGAGTTGCTGACAGCCTCATCATGTGTATATGAATGTTCACATACATCCATACATGAACACATGTACACACTTCTTAGACACTCTTTGGAAATCATCTGTAGTTAGTAGCATAGGAAGCAGTACATTTATATGGAAAATAAACAAATATTATGGGAATTATGTTTCTGCAATTACACTTCTGTATCATATCCAATCCCACTGTGTCATTCCTGCTTCTCTGCTTGAGTCCGCATTCTTTTCAGAGGCTTTGATTTACCCCTTATAGTGATTATATAGATTAGGGGGGGTGGGGAGGAGGTACTCGGCTCTTGTTTGTCTGCTTGTGGCCTAAGTGACCTGGGGATGGGGTGTACAACACTGTTTTTATAGCTTTAGGTAGGCTGGGGACTTATGGTCTGGTAAGCTAGCAAACAGTGATACATTTGAGAACTCCTGCAGGTGTTACACGGTAATTGTGTGACAAAGTAACTGTCATTTTCTGTTTGTCTATGAAGGGGAAGCTCAAAAGAAAAGTAAATCCTCTTTATTAAGTTTGAATGCTCTGCTGAGCAGTCAGCAGTCGATGGCAGGAATGGAAGCTGCCAGCAGCTGTGAGGTACTATCTGCATCTTCTGATATCCAGCAGCTTCCATTTCAGTGGATACTGCAAGAGATTCATAAAGTAGACATTAAATGGGATGCATTTTTAGTGCAACCAAACATAGAGAAGTGATTGAGAATGCACTGTACAGGCACTCTGATTGTACCTCACCTCTGCAGAAAGAAAATGGAGCCCTGAAGGATAGGCTGGCTGACGTGGAATACAGATATGGAGACCTGGCTGAAAGGCATATTGACTTTGAAGACAGTGCCAGGAGGACAAATCTCCAGTTGACAGGAGTGCCAGAAAGATTTTGAAGGAGGAAATTGTCTTAAATTTGTGCAAAAGCATTTGGCAGACTGGGTATCCTTGTGTCATTAGTGAAGATAGAATGGGCTTAAGGATAATGACTAAGTCTTGCCAGTAGATCCAGAGGCAAATCCAGAAATATAGTCATCAGGTTGGAAAAATTCACTGTGAAAAAGGTGTTTCTCTCCAAAATTTGTTCATCGGGGAAGGTCTGTAACATGGGTGAGCACTTTGTTTTTTCGACAGCGATTAGACAGTGATCACTTTGCGAAGGAGACCAAAGTTTTTCCCAGTATTCAGAATTTACTGACAACAGCTGATAATGTTTAAGCTGCGGTAACCAGCCTATCTAAGGTTAATGTTGCTTGGAGGCAGTAAAACTTTCCTTTTCCCTCCGGAATCGACCAGTCATTAAAGGAGAGAAGGGCTGTGGTGCTCAGCAAGAGGAAGAATTTGGTTAATTCTGTCATGCAGAATGGTGAGCAAGAACTTCCTAGCAGTGGTAATGGCAGAGGTTCTTCACAGGAGTCTTTCTCCTTCTTTCATAAACAAGGAGGGAAAAACAGCTAGATGCAGTTTGATCAAGGTTTGAGTTTATGGCAAAGACAGCTGTTATCTGCACTGATGTTATAAATGTATGCAAGACTTATTGAAAGCCTCCCTTTTCTTATTATTAGTAATGAGAACTCATTTGGCGAACTTGAGTATGTCCTAGATGACTGATTTGTGTTTTTTAGCCAGCTAACATCAGGAGATAGTAATGGTTCACTGTCCAGTTTCTCTGAGTGATCTCTGCAACAGATTCTATGGGGAACCCCAAAGTGTTAACTCAGAAAGGGCTTTTACCTTACTCAGTGCTGGAAGAAAGATGTCCAATGTAGATTGTGTTTTTTTTCTTGTCTCCTATACACATTTAGGGGATTTCTCCTTTGCTGGTAATGATAATGGAGTTCTGGACTTTACTTAAACATCAGAATAAGGACCTTGGACTAATTGCAATGTACAATATTTTTTATGATGGTTTCTACTCTTGACCCTCAGTATATATTTTACATTAATACTCACTTTTTAATTATGATGGGACTTTTGTTTTTAAATAGTCGAGGTAAATTTGCCTGTTTGCTACTAACCTTTGTTGAGATATGTATTGTAGATAGTTGTTCACTGTTTGTAAGAATGAATTTTAGTTTTCATCTGCTGAAAGGATGAATTATGTTGTTTAAATAGTAATGGATAGGAAGTTGATAATTATTTCACACAATCTGAATTGACTGTTAGAACCTGTTAAGAAAAGGATATTTCAGTATCTGAATATAACGCAACCTTCATAGGTCTTGTTACAGGAAATTCACATGCAAAGTGTGGAGCATTTATTTATCTTTAGAAGAAACCAGATGGAATATGTTAGCTTCCTCCTCCTCCTGAATTATGGACTCCAGAAGAAGATATACAATAATTCTGATGAATAAACATGCCTGATTATACGTCTTAGATGTTTTGTCAAGTGTGGAAGGCTAATATACAGGGATATGTAGTGAAATTGTGAGGAGAAAAATCACATTTTTTTCTCTGTACTTGCCCACAAGGTTCTTGAATTGAGAGTTTAGAGAAATAATAACAAATACACTGTGTTTTGCTGAAGGTATAATGTTTTATATGGGGGAATGGAACATTATTATTTTCAGGAAAGATGTTTCTAATGGTCCTGGGCATAATAAAATTTCTGAGATAGGCAGATGTGCAGTTGCGTATCTAAAGAGCTTAGGCTTAATTGGATATTACGAATGGTACGATAGATTGCTCCCAGTATACCTGCACCTTAGGTGAAGCTGGAACAGCAAGTAGATTAGATAGGGGGTGTGTCATATCTGAAGGTAAATATTGGACAAAGTGTGGATACCCTTCTTGCATTTGTTTTAAACGTTTCCTTTTTGTAGTGCTCTTGCCCATTTTTTTAAGCAGTGGCATTTTTCCTAGTATTATTTGAAACAGTTCTACTTTCATCATCTGTGTAGGACAAAATTGATTCAGAAAATGCAAAAATATAGTAGGGGGCTTTTGTACAGTGAAAGGTTAGGACACACCTAAAGGAAATATTGGAAGAATACAGAAAACCTTTTCAGCTTTGGACTGGACAGGTACTAAGAAATGTATACATGAGCTGACAGACTCTCGGGCTGATCTGGATAAAATGAGGCACGATGGTCTCCCAGTAAATGAGACGGTGTATAAGGACAAGAAGGCATAGCTGCATGAAATGCTGGAAAGAAATTGGAGTTCTTAAAGGAGGAGTGTATGAACTGCTGTTTTCAAGATTTCTCCTCGGTTTAAGAAATTGACTGTGAATCTCAGACAGGAGAGGGTTGCCTCAACATTGGATGAGATGTTCTATGTGAAAATGTGGTCAAGATTAAGACTCCACAAGATATTTTAGACAAGTTTAGGCAGTATCACTGGGAGTTGCTGCCTAATGACTGGGGAATACTTAAAGGGAGTGAATCTTGCTTCTCTGAATTTTAGTCTCAGACTCTCATGGCCCAGATCTTCAGGGATAAGCTACATTGTATTCTAAGGAGACAATTTCTCTGGAAAATGCCAGGGCATATGGCATAACCACTTGATTTATGGAGATAGTTGTGGGAAGATGCCCCTGAGGCACTTTTGTCTTTGTACGACCTGGTGCTGACCAGTGGGAGAATTCCTGCTTTCTTGAAGGAGACAGTAATGTTGGTGCTTTATAAAGAGGGAAGAAGGGTCTGCCTGCCTTTTGCTATGCAGGTTTTAATTTAAATAATTTTTTTCTTCTTTTTTCAATTTTAAATCATTTTTATAAAGTTTTATTGTCAATAATAGTAAACAGGCTTGCAAAAGTTATGTAGGCTCTTGTACATGAGGAACAGACAAGCTTTGTGGAGAGCAGGAAGACATTCAATAGCATTTTGAGTCATGTGATTACTAGAGTCTATAATGAGGTTAGACAGAGGTTTTACCTTTATAAGGCTAGATGCAGAGAAAGCTTTCAACCAAGTGGGTGGGGAATTTCTGTGGTAGGGCTTGTTCAGATTGGGGCTGCGGCCAGGATCTGTCACATTTCTATTCTCTGACTATGCACATTTTCAGGCTAGAGTAAAGTTAAAACATTTCCACTTACCAAGGGTATGAGGCAGGGGTGCCCACTATTCCCAATTGTTTTTGCCCTATACATAGAGCCCTTAACAGAGACGTTAAGGGTGATAGTTATTGAAGGAGATGCCCTTGGCCTGGAGACCTATAAGCTCACCTTCTAGGAAGATGATAGTTGTGCATTTCTACAAAATCCTTGGAGGGAAAAGGATAAAGTTTTCACTAAACATAGAAATTTTGGTCAGTTCTCAGGTTGCAAGGTTAATTTAGGAAAAAAAACTCAAGTGTGTCTATGTAGAGATCCACATGCTTCTTGTTAGTACCCAGTGTACAAATATATGGAGGAATAACTCATTTAAATACTTGTGAGTATGGATTTATGAGAATTTGGAGCATTCACTGGGTAAAATGGGGACTAAAATCTTGGATAGATTAAAGGCAGATGTTGCACGATGGAAAATGTTGCCATTAGAACTTTACCAAAACGATGAAATGGTAAATAATTTTATACTCTATTTGTGTCTGTACTGCATCCAAACTTTTTACTGGGGAAATTCTATCAGTATTCCTAAAGAAGATGAAAAATCTTATTTTGAGCTGTATTTTGGAGAATGCCAAACCAAGAATAAGCTCAGAAAGATTGATCTTTTTAAAGTAATGGGGTGGGGCAACTTTAGGCTCCCTTATCTGGCCGGATATCTTGTGGCCATACAGATCAAATTTCTGTTCCAATTACACTTGGTAACATATACGGCTAAATAGAAATAAGTAGCATGCTGAATTTGGAAAGGCCAGTTTACCCAGCCACCTGTGGAATGTAAGATTTACACAGGCAGAATGTAGTTTTCTCTTAAACATTCCAGCACAGCAGTGAAGAATGTGTTTAGATGCCTGGCTCTCCACCCATGGGAAAATTGCATACTTCCTGTAGGTTGCTGTCCAAAACAAGAGAGTAGAAAAGAAGTCCTTCATGAACTGGAGGAGTAAAGGATTGGCAATAAAATACTGAGACCAGATTAGATCTAGTGCCGTCTGGATGAGCTGGACTAGGGTTCAAGAAGAAATTCAAGTTGGGGGTGGTGGTGATGGCTTCAGTATGAAGTTTTACGGCTGTGAATAAGTTAAATATCTTACACTCTGGGTTCCAGACTAAACCTATCTTTATTTACCTATGTCTGCTCAGCTGGTCTGAGAATCCATTGCAAACGTGCTTGATAGGCATACTATACAGATATTAAGGAGTTAAATGACTCTACTGGGTGGCATTGAATAGTAAAGCGGGAGTGGGATTTGCCATAGTAATTTTCTTTAGATCAATGGATGCAAATTTGTAAGTTGACCAGATGCTCTACGAATATTAGAAAATTTAGAGCATTCATATGGAAGTGTCTCCTAGTATTTGTACACACTTTCTCAAATAGCACACGTTTCCAGGTTTGCTTTGGGGATGTTGGAGTGGTAGAAGAAGGGAACATGTTAAATGGGTTCATATATTTTGATCATGTGACAGGCTCCAGGAATTTAAGGAAAGTCTTCAGGTATTGATAGTCAGGCCCCTTCCTCCTCTCTGACTGAGTTTATGTTTCTGCTAGGAAATGTCCCTTGCATGGCTCAGACGTTGCCACCCAAAAAACTCCTGTATCTGATTTTGTTGTCTCACCAGAAACTGGAAAAGTGCAAATATCTCAGATGGTAATTCACTGAAATACATGCTCTGTGAAAATGAAATGAGAGAAATTTAGAGATGTGATGGCTGTCTAAAACCAACCCATTTTATGAAGTGGAATAAATGACTGCAGCATCAATGGAAGAGGTAAGGAAATCAGTCTGTTAGATTTCATTCTAACCCTGTGGGGTAGGTGGAATTCCCTTAGATGGGTTCATAAATGACAGGTATGTAATTGTCAATGTTTTTGCTGGGTACCTGTTCACAAGGAAATTAAAGTTGATAGATATATTATCTTTAACACATCCAACAAACAGCTGATAGAGCGAACAAGGCAGCATACAAACTCTTTCCTTAAAACGTTTATTGTGTCACACAGGAGGTAAGCGCTTTCGCATAAAAATGCTTCTTCAGACCTATAAAATCCAACATAAAATCAGAGCTATATATACACAATAAAAATTCAAAAACACCCAATAGCAAAGCTCACTTAATTACATTCAATAATGCCCTTAAAAGCATAGTACATCATGAGACTTCCCGAACAAACATGATGATAAAAAACAAATCATTCTGTCAACAAAAGAAATATTACCAAGAGAATACAAATCAAAGGTGATCATCCTGACCTAAATAGAAGTTTTTCTTTTAATGTAAATGTGGATTGTAAGTCTTCTAATGTTGTATATCTTGCTCAGTGTATTTTATGCAAATCATTTTATGTAGGGAAGACTAATCGGTCCCTACGTGAAAGAATTAGGGAGCATATTTATAGTATAAGGAAGGGTATTGAATGTAATGCCCTTTCTAAACATGTTATGGAACACGGAGAGTTGCATCAGTTTACATTTAGAGTCATTGACATTATTACTCCCAGTATACGAATGGGAGACATACGTAATCATACTGAGTTTAGAGAAACTAACTGGATGATCATATTAAGAGCTGATAGAGGTGCTGGACTTAATGAATGGGCTTCCATCAAGCCTTTTTTAAAGAAACGTAGAATACCTAAATAAATGTTGGGCTGGGATTGTAATGCTGCATTGTAATGCTGTATTGTCTTGGTAATATTTCTTTTGCTGACCAAATGATTTGTTTTTTATTATCATGTTTGTTCGGGAAGTCTCATCATGTACTATGCTTTTAAGGGCATTATTGAATGTAATTAAGTGAGCTTTGCTATTGGGTGTTTTTGAATTTTTATTGTGTATATATAGCTCTGATTTTATGTTGGATTTTATAGGTCTGAAGAAACATTTTTATGCGAAAGCGCTTACCTCCTGTGTGACACAATAAACGTTTTAAGGAAAGAGTTTGTATGCTGCCTTGGTCGCTCTATCAGCTGTTTGTTGGATGTGTTTTATCTTTTATATTTGATTGATCATTTGTTTTGTGGATTATTGCTCTTCTATTTGTGTTTTGATATATTATCTTTGCCCCCTTTTGCTTTTATTTTCTTATTTCATTTTGGCTTTGGATTTGTTCAATGGTTGTATAACATGCTAAATATATGTATTATGTTAATGAAAGTTGTGTATTTAATGGCAACATGATAATGTGGAAATGTAAGCCTTGTTGGAAAGATGTGAAGTTTATTACTGTATAAGTTGTACAATAACCGTTAAAAAATACTTTGTTGTTTTGTTTCTGTTTTTTATGTCTCTGAAGAGGTGAGCTAAACTACTTTGTAAAACTGGCTCAGACACAGTATTCCAGGAATCCCATGAGGAGTGACACGCAGTCTTACTGTAGGTGATTGACAACTGTAAATCTCAACTTATGCAGCAAAGTGCACTAGAAAAGTAATTACTATGGTAATTTTCTCACACAAGGCCATTGCATGTTCTAGTTGTATAATGTGTTTTCAAATATAGGACTTTAAAATTCTTGAAATCTTACCAGGTTAATTTGATTTTAGTGCATCGTGTAAGTAAAAGGAGGTTGCTGTGTTCACTTAAAATAAGAGAAATAACTTAAATATTTTCATTTATGTAAATTGCTGTTATACCTACAGTCAGATGTACAGGTGTGGTGAATAGTGTTTTGCTGACCTGAATACGTAACTTGTACATTGTGTGCAAATCTCCATAGCTCCGCTTACATAAGCTGATTTAATTGCATAACATTTAAAGGGGAAATTAACTTATCAATAGAAGATGCAGTTGGAGAGAAGGGTTTTTATTTTAATGTAAGCTGTTAAAGTTGAAGAGAAACTATTAATCAGAGGTGCAGATGAAGTTGTTTTATACGTATTGCTGCACTTTAACATATCTTTCTTCTGATGGTTTATGCAAACTAGAGATTATAAAAGGCAGTCTAGGTACTTAATGTTATATGACCATAGCTTTTGAATGCTGTTTTAGCTATTTTTAAAGGAATTACAGACATTTTACAGTATCTTATTAGTCTAGACATGGGCATTTTCATTGTGCATATTTTATAAGTACACATTGTTTCTTCCTAGACAGCTAGGACAAAACATACTTGAATACAGGAATAATGTTTGGAAGTGGATATCTTATAACAGGATTTAGTTATGCCTTGCCAAATTTGACCTGAATGACTAAATGTTCATGCAGAGATGACCAAATCCCACTGTGATATACTTCCCTGCCACACAATATTCTTGTTTATACGGCTTTCTTAGTTTCATTAATTTCTAAAAGAAATCCACATAAAACAAAGTTCATCTCCGTTGCTTTTCTTAAAGCTGTCTCTCTATGTTAAACCCATTTAATATAGCGAGACAGTTTTGAAAAAAGCAACGGAGAAAGCAAGACAAACTTAAAAGTTCTTACCACCTTTTCCAAGCACTTAATAGTGCTCCCTTCCCAAATCAAGTGGGATCATACATGATAATTCTGGTGTAACTAGGTGTCTACCCATCCGACCATCAAGACAAAGTAGTACATTACTTGACGTGCAGTGTTAACTTATTTCATACACTGTGAATATTTTACATTGGGAACTTACCATGTAGCAGTTCTTGTTTACTTGGTTTGGTGCATATAGGTCCGTAGTAAGGGTATATGTAGAGCCACTGTTTTCTAGAAGAAGTAGGAGGTCAAATAGGCAGGTCTATATTACATATACGAACGCTTAAATGTTCAAATCGCTAAAGCTCAACCTTTAGCGATCGAACATTCAAATGTTCGAATATGTATTAAAATAAAATTAAAGAAAAAAAGAAAAAGGAAAGGGTTTAAGCAGGGGGGCAAGCCCCCCTGCATCCCCCATGTGGGGGGCTGTGCCCCCAGTACCGCCCGCTACTTAAATACCAACTCCGAGATCGCACTTCTGTGCAGAAATGGGAAATTTCCCATTCTCTACACTGTGGCTTGATCTTGTAGTTGGTATATTTAAGTAGTGGGGGGGGTGTAGGGGGCAGGGGGACTTGCCCCCCTGCCTACACCCTTTAGTTTTTTTTCTTTTGTTTTTTTTTTTTTTTTAATATTTATTCATATTCGAACATTTAAATGTTTGATCGCTAAAGGTCAATCTTTAGCGATTCGAACATTTAAGCATTTGGATATGTAATATAGACCCAAATAGGGTTGGGTCTGTCATGATTTGAAAAGTAAGACTGTGGTCATCTTGGAACAGTCATTCGACTACTTGAAATAAGGAGAGTCATGCTAATCGAACCTGGACCAGATAGGAAGATTTCTTGACTATGACTTAAATATTTTTGATTGAATGAGGGAGAATTGTTCAAATAAGTATCCAGTTCTCTAATTATCATATCTGTCTGGAGAACAGTACCACTTATAACATAGGAGGAAGAAGCTTTTGTCCAGAATGCTAGTATAAGACACTTTTTTGTATGTTCCTTGAGACAATTTTCATTTCCTCAGGTGTGTGCATATTCCAGCCCTTAGTACAACATCTTAGTATCAGTGGATAAGTGGATAACAGTGTACACCTTATAGTCATCAGCAAATTTGATCAGCTGCACTTTTGGGATATTGGCTTGGATTGGTATCATCATCAGCATCAACCCCCTTTGTCTCATTGTGTACATGGGGTTGGGGTGTCGCATCAGTAGTGAACATAACCTAAATCCAGTATTCAGACAACCAGATGACTAACCCTGCCACAAATGTCTACTATATAAATGCCAAACAGGAAAGGACACTGATCCCTCTGGTACTGCACTAAATATAATTTTATGTTAAGAAAGAGCACCAACATCTTTCACAGTCTAGGATCTGATAAATCACTAGTTTGTAACCCAGTGGATAAACCAATGGATGGCATACGAGTTTAGATGAAGCTTGTATAATTTCTCAGTAATACCAGCTTGGTGCACAGTGTCAAAAGCCTTGGAAATCAGGATAAGTAGTGTGCACTGAATGACTACAGTTCATAACCCATGTAACCTTTTCAAAGAAGTTTACTAGGTTCAGGAGACTCACAAAACTAAACTGATTGGGGTTTAGATCACTTGTGTTGACTGTGTTAGTTTTGCTATGATACATTTGATGATTTTGCATATAAACCTGGTGAGACTGATTGAACTGTAATTACCTAGATTTACTTTCCCAGTAAACAAATGTTAAATAAATAAATAAATAAATAATACATTTATATAGGAACCACCCTAGTGTAGGAGAGACACAGTTGCTGTTCTCTAGGCATCAGGCAGAAGCCCTGTGGATAGGCTGAGGCTGGACAGTTTAAGTAGTGGCTGAAATTGTGCATACTTAGCACTGATGAGAATATACTTTGGGATGCTACCTTGGCCATAGCAGTACTATTTTTAGTCGTTGAGAGAGATTATAAGACTTGTTACAAGGCATTTTCATGGGAACTTGATTTTCAGAGATAGTAGAGGCAACAATGAGGATAGGTAAATATTGGCTATATCCTTGGGACTGGAATGTGCGATATTATTATGGGTAAGCTCAGTGTGTTGGAGATTATTCCTTAATTTTCTGATGTAACTGAAGAAAGATTTATAGTTTCCTTTGGTGCTTGTAGAAATCTTATGTTTATACTCTGCTGTACATTTATTAATGGTACTGTTATTTTTGCTAGCGTGTTTGATTGTGGTCTTGAGGTAGGAGTCTAAGGCTCTCCTACTAGGTTTTATTATCTCATTACCTCCCTCTGTTTGGTAGACAGTGTACTAATACTGGAGTTCCACCAGACAGGTTTGTTCCTCAGTTTACCATTAGTCTAAGGCAGACAGGTACAGTCATTTCCGTGCAGTTGTTTAGGTACCAGTTAAAACTGTTGGTGAATGTGGGTGTAGCTGGCTATATTTGCTCGGGATTGCTGGGAATTTTGCTTAGGTATTCTACCAGCTGAAGAACATTTGTACTGGAGAATTTCCTGTAGATGCTCCCATTTGGTGTTTTGGTGGTACCGCTAAGCCTGAAAGAAAAGGTGACTGATTTGTTGTGTGTCATAACCAGGATTAAAGAGATGTAGCTTGAAGTACAGGCATGGACTTAGTAGGTAAAGACCAGTTCAAGGATATTATAGTCTTTAGTGAGTAGTTTTACAATTGCATTAACTAAGTCTAGTAAATGCTGAGCAAATTCACTTTTATTAGTGTAAATGTGCCAGTCAGTGCTTGGATAATTGAAATCTTCTAGTAAGAAGGTTTTTTTATTTATTTATTTTTAATCCCTCAGTGGTATCAGTGTAATGTACATAATCTTTGTGGGACATTGATGGGGATCCCTAGTGGTCAGTGAAATGATAGTTGGATTTGTTAAAGGTGATTTGGCTCTCTTGGAGCTCTAAATTAGGCTTGTGTGTAATTTGACATCAGGTGATGGTGTTTTTGAAAATGCAGGTAATGTCTGCACAGTTACCCAAAGGCCTAATGGTGGATAGGCACTTAAACATGGTATACAGGGAGTGCTGTTACTACACTGAAACCATGCCTCAGTAACTACATAGATATAGGCTCATAGTTTCATAGGTGCTTTCTAGTCTACTGATCTATGAGGATCTTAAGAAGCCTAACCTTAAATTCTCTTGATAGATTTTAGCCCTTCTATTTTGCATACAAATAACCAAGAGATAGGCTGAACAAGGATATGTTAGAACATTTACATGTTTCCTCTATCTATGAGGGACATGGTTGATATGAATGTGTTTGAATGGTGGGAAGGCATCCAGTTTTGGCATCTTTCTTTTAGATTCCTGCCATCAACAATCTGTAGAGAAATAACATCTTTGCTGAAGTGTCTAATTCTGATGGATGAGAATTTTTCTTTATCTACCCATTTGCCCATTGCATAATATGCTGCAAATCACAGGGATGTATGTTGTTATATACAGCCTATATAAACTTGCAAGGTTAGATGACTGAATAGTGATGCTCATTCATATAAGTTTACTTGAAAACCGTAACTGCATCTACCTTAGTAATGCAAAGAAACACAATGTTTTTTTATCTTTGTAGTGACAGCTTTTGTAGCATTGCTAGCCATATGGTTGTTTGTACTAACATATTGCTGACTTCTTCAAGGGAATCTCACAATGATTGGGAGGGGTCTCATGCTTCAAGAGAATGGTTCCTCTCTTCAGCTACTGTATTGGCTAAAAGTTAATTAAAGTGTATGTTTTAGTATAAAGAGTGTGCTTTATGTGATTTTGGTGCAAATAATAGTTGTCTGTCATGTACAAGGTGTTGTGTTCAGACATCAAAAAAGTGATGAGGTGATGTTTGTGAATGAGCAAAGGGAACACATTAGGGACTTTGTGGATATGTAATCACCATGTAGTGAAGAAAGCAACTGTCAGTCCGTTATGAGGCTTTGGAAAATGGGCATCGTTGGTGCTCTGCATCTAGTGAGGCAGCAGGTTAAACTTGTTTCTGGTTTGTTGAATCAGTAATATAAAGCAGTTTAAAGCATGTCTGAGAATGGCCTGTAGAGTTTCTCAAATAACAGTATCATTTCATGTTATTACAGCAGCAAGGAGTGATGGATGTGAGTGAATGTGAGGAAGATGTCAGTGGAACTGAGTAGTCAGTTTGCTTATATTGAGCAATAGTGTAATTTGCAGCTCAGTGAAATTTTAGACGTGAATAAGGGTATGATTGTCTTGGATTCATACAAACTGACTTGGGACAGTGGACTGGTTTTACAAAGAGGGTGCTGGGCATTGAAATGGCACACTGGTTGCTGTCGTTAAAGACAGACATGCATATAGTTTTCTGTAAGTTATTTCAACCGAGTTTGTCAACTAGTATGAAAAAGCACAAATAGTGTTTTAGTTATGGGAGCCAGGAAAGAGTTCAGTAGTCAAAGGATGCCACAGTATGAACAAAAGATGAGTGACTTCAATAATTGTCTTAGTTTCTCATGCTTTCCAGGGAGATTCAATATTTGTCAGCGTGGGTGGACATGGTTAGAAAACTACATTGCTTTGCAAAAGATAGTCTCTACCTGCTTCACCTGGAATTCTGAATATTGGGTAAAACTTCATCCATTCCCTTAGAGCCTTTTTTATGCAATGCCAAATTGACAAACCCGCTGACATATCAAATATAACCCAAAGAAACCAAAAGGAGTTACTGCTCAATGCTTGGAGCCTAAACAAGAAACTCCACACCCTATAAGCTGCCCTCATTCTTGAGAATATAGACATCTGGCTATTACTGAGACATGGTTTAAATCCATAGAAAGTACTCTGTCTTTGTAAGACTTCAGTGTCTTCAACACATTTATATCATCAACTGTACAGGCAAGACCAAAAGGTGGAAGGGACTCAATCTATATATTATCAACAAGTGTAACTCTAAGTTGGTTAAACACATTGATGCCCTGGAATTTATCATAGGCAAAGTCATATACCATACCATATCCTTGAAAGCTACAAGTCACCTTGTATGTCCATAGAAGCCTGTAGGTGATATATAGGCCGACTGGAGACTCTCACCATTAAACAAAATACCACATTCATGGAAGACTTTAACTACTCCTCTATAAACGTTGAAACGTGTACTACCTCATACTTGCAGGCACAAAAATTCTGGACTTTATTAACACAAATTTCAGTGACCGGATAGTGCACCCACCCACCAGAGGTTCATATGTACTGGCATTCACCAATGTGGGAGGGTGTTATCCCCAGTGTCATGTTTTCACTGGTGAGATTGGACCACAAAGCTGTCTCCTTTGAAATAAAGATAAACTCAGTAACAGTTAGGAACTATTTCAAAGCTAGCTACATCCTATTAAGTGACAGTTTGTGAAAATTCACTGTCCAGTCCAACCCCAAGTTCACAGCAACCATGTAAATGAATATATAGAGGCTGCTTGTACTTATTTTGTAGTGATCCCATAACAAACTGTAAAACAAACCACACTGGTGGAATCCTAATCTTAATAGGGTATATATGAAAAAAGTCATGGCTAAAATCAGGAAGACCAACTCCCATAATGACAGGAGCTGTCTAATTAGATTAGTCAGGAATCTAAAAGGACTAGTCCAACAAGGTCAGTTATGAAGTTAATGGCCTCACAAGGTAAAGACAACCACAGGGCCTTCTACAACTATGTCCAAAACTTCAAAAGCAGCACACAGTAGTGTGCTGAACTGGGGATCAATGGTGCCACCTTCACTGAGCATGGTGACACAGCAAATTTGCTGGCTGACAAATTCAGCTAAAACTTCACTCCCTTTCCCCCATGAAATACTTGGTAGTGTAACCTCCTCCCCACAACTATTAACAGAGAACAAGTCCTGGCAGCATTTGCTGAGGCCAAAAACACTGCCTCAGTGGATCTGGACAATATCCCAAGATGCCTTCTAAATTGCTTGAAACATGATCTATCAGGACCACTTGAGCCATATTTCAACTATAGCCTCCAAGTAGGCGTTGTATGGAGGACTGAAGCAGTTATCTCACTTTATAAGTGTCAACTGACCCTGGAAACTGCAGCCCTGTTAGTCTGACTAGTCTTATGTGCAACTCCATGGCAGAAATTACCATAGAAATGATCAACAAAGACATAGGCAACCTTTAGATACTGGATCCAACACAGTCTGGCTTTGTTGTTGGAAGATCATGTCTACTAAACATGGTGGATTTCTTTGAGAAGGTCACCAAGACAAGGGATGAGGGGAAAACAGTGCATACTGCCTACCTGAGCCTGGCTCACCAATTCAGTACATTGCTAGCAAACTCACAGAACTGGATATAAACCTCTACGTAACTAATTGGATTGCCAGCTGGCTCACAGACTGGACCCAGGAAATCAAGATTAGTGATACCACCTCCACTAAGACACCAGTCACCAGTAGGATACCTCAGACCTCCATGCTGGGACCTCCCTATTTGGCATCTACTTCTCAGAGGTAAGGGGTAGCATCAGGAGCTGCAAATTAGGAGCTATCATAATTCGCCCATGACATAAACATTTTAATAGATAATCTAACACAGACAGATTACTAGTGCCAAAGTCACAGATTAAAACTTAATGCCAAGAAATGTGTTATAGCACCTTTTGGCAAAACTGCCACCGAGGCTAATTATTTCATCAATAAGACACCTCAAAGAGTTGATCTGGTAGACAGTGATCTGTGAACACATGTAGACAGTAATCTCACCTTAGACCAATATGTGACTAAGATAGTAAGTAAGTCATTCCATGTCACCCAACTTATAATAAAGGGCATGGTATCCAGGTCCAAGGAAGGCATAGCCAGTTTACTTCACCCTTATCAGACCCATCATTGAGTATAATGCCTCCTTTGGTATGTACCTGAACAGACATATGCAACAGCTGGAAAGCCCACAAAGGTTCCTTACCAGGAGACTCCAGGGTATAAACACATTGCCTGATACAGACTGCCTATAGCCCTATCTTTATACTTGGTCTCCTACAGATTACTTGGAGGCAATCTATGTCTGGTATACAAGGCACCCTCGGATCCAGCTCTGATGCCTTTTGCACATGCACAAAGCTAACAGCATCTGAACAACTAGATGCAAGGATTTAAATTTTCTTTGTGATCTAAATAAGATGTGTTGATGAGACAATTTTGTGTCTCAGAGGATCCCCAAGTTCTAGAACAGAATCCTCATCTATATGAAGCAGAGACCATCCCTAACCTTATTTAAGTGTAACCTTAACCAATAGATAGGAAATTAGAAATACACCCCGGATCTGACCCCTATGTCTCTGATAGACAGAGGCAGACAGTAATGCCCAAACTAGCATAGCCTCTAGAAACTTGCTAACCAACATACCCCCTTGTAATAAACACCCATGATACATAGGGACACAATTTGGTTGGGTTGCTCGGTTAGGCTTATAAATGTCCTGGCCATTGTTAGCCTAGTATGTACATATGAACCTATAAAGGGAGATCAGTTTTAAGGGATCATATCTCTTTGTAACAAGTGGACCTCTTCTGTGTTTTTCAATGCTGTATAGAAATGTGGACAGCATAAAACAAGGTGCAAACTCACATTGCCACTGGTGTTGAACTGCTTTCTCTGGATCAAAATGATGGATAGTTTACACAAAGTACTGTCTTTTTTGCCTGAGAGTTTGAAGTCAGTGGCTACATACTGTGAGAAAGTTAATGTCTGACCTGATAAGAAATTGCTGACTCAGGAAGAGGACTAGAAACAGAGTCTGTAGAAGAGGAAGATGAGGTGGCTGTGGTCTGTTCTCTGTCTGGTATGAGATGGGAGGAAATAATTTGTATGGCCAGTTATGAATGGACTTGCCAATATTTCTACAAAGATGAACCAGTGCAGCAATGTATTGATGATAAACCTTATATGGAACTTTTGTTCTTCATGGATTTTTGTGGTTCCCATTTCTGAGTGACTGTGTTTAGGGTGTGTGTTTAATGCTTTGAATATACTGTTATCTCTGCAGGTGGTTCAGATGAAATCTGTTGAGTGTAAATGATGTGAATCACAAGGCGCTGAAAATCCGACCCCAGTTTTAAGTGTATGCTTGCAGTGATTTCTTTGTTTTGGTATATTTCTTCCTTCTCTGAATTAGTGATACTGTGGACTTGATAGAGCAAAACCACTGTCAGTTTAGTTTGTCACCCTTCTGTGTTCGAAAATTCATTGTTGGTGTTTTGGTCCCTCAGAGTTCTGATGTTCAAAGTTCAGTTGTAGAGCTGATAAACTAGGGTTTGAGGAGGTCTTTCATTGACTAATGGATTTCGTGTTTTGTTTATACAGGGAGAGGGAATTTATTGGTCTTGGAGAGCACTGATAAAGGATTTTGTTTATAATGTTAATATGGTTATTTTCTAACGTTCTATTAGTACATGTTTTAGAAGGTTGAATGTCAAGCTGGCACCTCGGCGTTCGTGAAAATCTACTGCCAATCATTAGCGGACCGGAGTTCTGCTGTGGCGACCCCTAACCGGGAAAAGCCGAAAGACAACAACAACTGAATTTATCAAATAAGCCTTTTTCTAAATGTTAATTTACATGTTTTCCAGAAAATACAGGTTTGTTTTATTTATTCTATTGTTTTTCCCACTGAATTCTACTTAGTCTTTATTTTCAAAATATTATGCCTAAAACAGAAATTTCATTCATTGTAAAATATATCCCCTATCTTTACTACATCACCAAAGCCTTTACTTTTCTCTTTATTTGAAGCCATCCCTATCAGCAGTAGAGACTCATTTTGCAGATTTTTACTTCTTTTGTCCAATTTTTTTCCAATTAATATTATGTTATCTGCATAAGTCAGCAGAACTGGAATTCTTAATCCTTCGTGTATTATATATTTCACCTCCTTCATTTTGTGGTTTATTTCACATACTATCACATTCATAATTAATGCAAAGAATATACAACTCATTGGACATCCCTGCCTTACATGACTCTCCATATGTACTTTTTGGCTTAATCGGCCATTTACAAGTATTTTTACTTTATCAGTGCTATACACTGACATACATAATTCCTAACTTTCTCATTTATATTGCAGTCTTTCATTATTACCCATAAAATGTCATGTCCAGTTGTATCAAATGCCTTATTAAGATATCCTGTCGTGATTTTCACTTCTTCATTTCTATTCATAATATCACCCAAAATATCTCTAATATTAATAATTCTTGGCAGCAATTCCCCTTTATACTTTTATACTATCTTCCATAATATTTTCCATTTTGATTCTCTTTAGTATTATTTTCATAAAGATCTTATGTTGTTGTTGTTGTTGTGTCTTTCGGCTTTTCCCGGTTAGGGGTCGCCACAGCAGAACTCCGGTCTGCTAATGATTGGCAGTAGATTTTTATGTGCCGAGTTGCCAGCCCTGACACACAACCTCCAACGAAGGTATGCTCATTCACGCATGTCTCCAGACAGAAGACGCTCTAGCTGAGAATCGAACGGGACAACGTCTTACTGTCAGGCGAGAGCCTACCGCAGCACCACCACCGCAGTTCATAAAGATCTTATAATCATTATTATTCAATACTATTTGTCTCCATTTTTTAAATTGTCTTCTCTCTTCCTTCTTCTATATGAGTTTAAGTATTCCACTACATAAGTCTTTATACATAAACACTTCATTTAACCATTCATTCAAAAGTTTTAAATTTTTTTCCACTCCCTTAAATTTTTATACATTTCATACCCTATTCCATCTGGTCTGCAGCCAAATATATATTTACTTGTCCTAATACTTCATGTAGCTCATTTAAGGAACTCTCCTTTTCTAACTCTTTATTTTCTTTTTCTGTTCACTTTTTTACTTTCCATGTTTTTTACTACCTTCTTTCTTCTTCAAACATTTCTTGTACATTCTGTACTACACTATTCATAATCTTTTCCAGAAATCTTTCTATTTCTCCTTTTAAATTTTTACTTCTCTCATGGTAGTACCATCTTCCTTTACTAATCTGCTTACATAAGTTGATATTTCTCTTTTTCCTTGTAAAAATATTTTTACTTATATAAAAGGTCTTGTATTTTTTCTTGATTTCTTTCATATAATTCTTTTTATTTGTCAAAATACTTTCTGTCATTATGTTCTAAATCTTCCAAAGCATCATCATCATATCTTCTTTTATACTTTTCTTTCTCTACTTTTCTCACTTCATATTGCCTCGGTAAAAAAAAATATTTTCATTAAATATCGTCTACCACTCAGAGGAGTTTTTATAACATGCTCTCATAGTAATATGATCTTTCCATAACTATATTACTAATCTCTTTCCTTCTACATTCCTTGCTTCTCATTTATCGTTTTTATTAATTTGCCTATTTTTATATATTCCTTATTTTCCTTTATGTTTAGCCATATTGCAAGATGATAAGAAGATCACTGACTACCTCTTCTCCTGTAACTAAACCTTCTGATACTATAAAATAACCTATTTCAGTTCTATACTTTTTTGTAAGCCATTGAATTTTTATTGCAATTTGTTAACTTACCACATCTTATAACTTCTAACATTTTTCTTTTATATAATTTCCTTTCTTTTTACACTTGCCTCTTAAATCACAATTAAAGTCTTCTTTTATTTTAATATTCAGATTTATCACTACACAGTCTAAAATCTGATAAGATGAGCTTTCTCTTTCTTTATAATTAGTACAAGCATATAATGTTATCATTCTATATACGTGTTCTTTCCATTTTAAATCTGCAATGGTTAATCTTCCCATTTTTGCAAACATTATATCTAATATCTTTACTGTACTTCTACAGAATATGGCTATTACAGAGCATCACTCATTTCCTTCCCATACTTTCTATGTTTGTAATCTTCATTTGTTAAAAGTCTTGTGTCTTCTAATATAATTAATCTACACCACATGTTACAACACTCCAAGTCCCTATTCTTCTTCTTACTATATTCTTAGTACTATTCACATGTACACAAAGCACTCTAAAATTTTAATTTTCCTTTTTCCTTAGATTCCCGGTTTCATAAGTTCATAGCTAATTACTAGGGTAGCTTTCTTAATACGCCATTCTAAGCCTTGGCAGTTTCCCTCTCAAAGGGAAGAATCAAACACTGTACCTTTTGTCTGTGAGCCAAACACTTTAACCATTATACCAGGTCTCAATCATAAGCTGTATACATTCTTTTTCATCCATTTAATTTATTTTTTTCTTTTGTACTCATACCTTTAAATTTTCTTTTACCCCTTTACCAATATAATTATTTTTTCTTTTACTACCTCCCACTTTATGTCTACTTCATCAGTTATTTCGGAATCTTCTTCAGTGTCCTCTTTATTATTTTTTCTCATCTAATTTTTCTTCTGTTTCTTATACTTCTAAAATTTCTCTGCTGTGTTCATTTTCTACTTTTTCTTTTTCATTGCCCTTATTTTCATTTTTGAAATCCATTCATAAATGTCCAATTTGTTACACTTATAACATTTCAATTCACAATTTTGTACCATGTCCTATTTTCCCAAAATTATAACATTTTCTTTTGTCACATTTATTATCAAATGTCCTTATTTTCCACAAAAAAACATGTTTTGGGTTTTCCCTAGTATTTTACAACACCCCTATTCCCCTCCTCATTCATCGTGCTTTGTATTTGCATATTGTTTTTTCTATTTTAACACAATATTACAATCCTAGCCACCAGTCCATAAAAGCCTTTTGTCATAAACTTTTGCAATGTCCAGTACTTCTTCACATAAAGTTTTCAAATGTCCTTTCAAAGCCTGTCTTTGTACCTCTGCTCAAAATTTTACATGAATTTTCTTTTTTATTTCCATGTTAAATAATTTTTATTACATAAAGATTCCATGGGTTATAGTATTTTTTTCATATTTTCCAAGAAAATTTTCCATTGAAAAAACATTCTCAAAAATATTGTCAAAAAAAGTGTCTTTGTTAATAAGAATAAATGTTCTTACCTTATGTGCTTTTAGACCCAAAAGAGCTATTAAATTGTCCCACACTTACCACATACATCTGTTTTTCATTGTCTTCTGCCTTCTTTTCTGCTGCTCCCCTTCTGCCTTCTTTTACTTTCTCTGCATATGTCTTCTTTTCCATCTCACCACTATTCTTCAGGATTGTCTCTACATCCTTCTTTTGTATTTTCTCCATAATGTCACCCCCCCCAGAAACATCTTCTTCATTTTGTGTCTCACTCTTCATTGCCATTTCTTTAACTAAATCATTCTACGGCCCTCAAAACTGGAAGGCTGTAATTATACATCCATCTTTTGCTAACTCATCTCCATCAAACAGAGTTCTTTGAAATATCTCATCAGAATCCTTCACACATTCTCTGGTATCAGTGCTTGCTTTCTCCTCCATTTCTCTCACCTCTCCATCATCTCCTTCTCTCTTCATCTGCCTTCCTGTTTCTCCAAGCCGTTTTTGCTCCTGGAGTGGAAACATGAAGTGCTCCTGCAAAATGAGTCCCACTCACAACAATGGTGAGTAGGGGATGCTCCCTAACACTTTGACCCTATTTCCACTAGCAGTATAAATGCCATCACAGTCTCCCCTGAAAAGATGCTACTAGTCTACTGGGTCTAACCCATTCAACAAAGGATAGATAGATTGCAGCAGCAATGTAATCCACTTCTATGTGTTTGTCAGTTGTGTGAATACAGAGCAAATTGTGGATTGTCTTTTATCTATGTCTTCTTCTTTCCATTTCCATCCCATATCCATGGCCTTCTGTTTTAACTCATCTGCCTGAATTTGAGTATCTTAGCACACTGTTAGATATTTCAGACTGCTGTTGAGAACTAGGTTGACAGTTACCTTTCCAAAAGACACTTTATTAACCATCATTGGACTGCTTTAGTGAACTTTACAGCTGAACTGATTGAGATTGCGATATTTGAAGCACAAATGTTTGGCTATAGGTGAAACCTTTCACTTTGTATATAGAGAGAATAATTTAATCTATGTTACTTTGAGTTATTGTCATGTGCCTGAAGAGTAAATAAATCCAAAAGTGAGGCAAGTACTACCACGCTGTATATGAAGCAACTTCACTTTATTAAAACAATAAAAGCAGTATTATAAGCACTTTTGGGTAAATCCCTTCATCAGATGATAAAACACTAGTAAAAACATAGTATCTAATATAGTACAACACAGCCAATAAAAATCAATAATTTACCCTCCTTTTTGCTAGAGCTGGTTTTAAAGGGACATCATTTAATCCTGGGGCTTTGTCAGCTCCCAGTCTAAGAATCCATTACATCTCTTTGTATTCAGTTTCATTATACAAGTCACCCATTCTTTGACTTCTATTTACAACACATATAACCATAAAGGCAAATACATGATCACTATGCAATTCTATATGCTTGCACAGTGCATTATGTTCTTTTCTTAACCTTATATCTGATAGTTTGTTTGTCTTTTCGGCTTTTCTTGGTTAGTGGTCGCCACAGCAGAACTCTGGTCCGCTAATGATTGGCAGTCGATTTTTATGGTGCCAAGTTGCCAGCCCAATGTCCAACCTTCAGTGAAGGCATGCCCATTCACGCATGTCTTTCGGAGGCCACTCAACCACAGGGAGGACATGCAGACTCCACACACAAGGCACTAGATGCTTAAAAAGTCTATCTTTAAGTCTGCAATTTATTTTTCCTACATAATATGCAGTGCACTATTGACAGTTCACAATATGGACAACATGTTGTGTGTTACAGTCAGCATACATATTCAGAAAGTAATTCATGTTGGTCATGGGGTGTATAAAACAGTTCCCTTGTAGAATGTGCTTACAGGCTTTACAATGTAGGCATGGATAAGTTCCCTTCTTCTTAATGCCTGAATTTTTAAAACGCATAGGTTCTTGACACAAAATATCTTTCAGATTTTTATTTCTTTTAAAAATAAATCTATATTGTGTCCCTACAACTCTATTTATATTCTCATCTGTTAAAAGAATTCTCCATTATTACTGTATGTTAAACTTATTTTCAAACCTTCATTAGGTTTTTGGACCTGTGCATCTACCTTATTAGGCCATTTTTTACCTCTATGTAACCATGGTTTTGCACTTTGTTTTCTATAGAGACTGCTGTTGTCCATTTCCTTTTTCAATACATTTTTACTATAACCTCGTGCTTGAAAATTATCCTTTAAAGAGTCCAATTCCTGTATAAAGGAATTTTCATTCATGCAAAGTCTGGATATTCTACAGACTTGTCCCTTGACTATGTGTTGGGATACATGTGTAGGTGCATGCTATCATATCTAAACATGCTGTTGGTCCAACAAGGCTTCTTATATAGTGAGGTCTCTACCTCCCCATTTTCTTTCTTAGTAACGCTAACATCCAGGTATTCAATAACTGAACCAGAATAATTCAATGAGAATCTGAAAAAGTTGGTAGTAGACTCTAGATACTTAACAACGGATGTTAATTCTAATGTGTTGCCCCCACACAAAAAGAAAACATCATCCACGAATCTATTGTAAAAGAAAAGTTTGTCTTTCCAATCATATGCTGCCTCAAATATCACCATATCTTCTCAGTATGCCAGGACTAGGTTAGCATATGTGTTCACACAAGCGGTACCCATAGCTATACCTTGTCTCTGGCAATAATACTTTGTTTGTCAAAGAAAAACATTGTTCTCTAATACTAGCCTTAATAAGGAAGATAACCGTATATTTTCATCTATATGTATATTCACCTTTTTGTTCAGCATTTCTTCTTTGGCAGTAATACCATATTGATTTTCTATGACAGTGAACAAATTCTTTACATCTAAAGTAACAAACATATAGGAAATGTCATTGTTCTGTTATAAATAAACATGCAATGATTCCAGAAATGTAGCAGTATCTTTCCAAATTCTAGGGAAGGTTTGTAACATTCGTATAAGAGTGCATTCTAACCAAATAGAAATATTTTCTGTTACCCAGCCCCTACCCAATACTGTGGGTCTCATGGGTGGTGTTTTGGGATCCTTATGAATTTTTGGTAAGGCTTTAAAAACTGGGATAGTAGGATGTTGTATATATAAAAATGTCAGCAGCTCATGGTCTATCAAACCAGTTTTTTCCATGTTAAATAAAGATTTGTGCACTTTTTGTATATAGGAATTCACCATTAGCGGTGACAGCTGAAGAAAAGTCAATTTGTCAGCTAACAGATCCATTTGTGTGTTATAAAACTCTTTGCTAAGTACAACAGCACCTCCCTTGTCAGCAGATTTTATAACTATGTTGGTATTATTCTTTAGCTCTTGCAGTGCATTTCTATGTGGTTGGTCTAAGTTGAAATACATAGATCTGGGTGTATTCTGTAGATACTGTTCAATTTCATGTTCACATGATTTAACAAACAGCAACAGTGTAGGATTTAAAGTAGGTGAAAAAGTGCTAGGTTGCTTCAATGCATGATGTGTTTGAACACTGTTAGTATCATTAAACATTTGCTTCAACATTACATTCCGTGCAAAGTATAGCAGCTCAGGTATTATAGTACAAAAATCTGTCCCTGTATTTGGTACAAAATTTAAACCCTTGCTTAACAGATAGTTGTAATTCAGAAAGAGAAATACCTGAAATATTATGAACATTACAAATGCTGCATACATTATCAACAGTCAATTGGAGGTCCGTCGTTTCTTGTAGTCCATGTCCATCTGATGTGAAAAGCTCTTCTTTCGAGAATTCTTCTTCTTCACCACGGCTGGTAATGTGTATAAAGAAGAAGAAGAGGGAGAGAAGGAAGCAGGTGTAACAACAGATGCAGGCATCTTGGCACTTTGTTTTGGTTTGGCTCCCATTGTGGAAAAGTCCAGCCTATCGCTTCGAGACGCATCCATTTGGCCAGCTGTTGTGCCCAAATTAATGTCCACAAATGTTTCTCCTTCAGTCACTGTCTCACTTGACATTGGTAGATGTTGTTTCATTATTTTCTGTACTAAACAAGACAGGCCCCTGTGAATGAATGGTGTTAGACTGCTTTAAGTTTACAAAGTCTGAGCATTCTTTTCCATGCTGTTGATTAGGTGCAGGTGTGGCTGCTACATCATTTGAAGCATGCCATGCTCTTTCTTGAGGGTGAGGCCAAACAAAGATGTTACCTGATGAAAAATCACGGTAATCACGTTGTAGTTTCTTTAACTTAACTTGTTGAAGTCTTAAATCATAGTTATCAGCTACACATAGTATGTCCATAAGTCTATTCTTATGATATTCATTTTTATAGTCTCTTTCCAGCTAAATACGTAGGTCTTCAGCTTTGAAAAAAAGGAAATAATGTCTATATTGCGAACTGTCAATCAATTTACCCAATTTCAGGTCATCTGCATATAGACTATAGAACACCTCAGATGAAAAAGTTAGATCTGAAAGTTACAATCTAAACAAGTAAGGGCCTAGGACAGAGCCCTGTGGGACACCCTTACTGTAAGCAAGGATTTCACCTGTCCAGTTGCTGTATAATACTTGCCACGTCCTATTTGTAACCCATGCAGCTATCCATCTTATCAAGAGTACATCAATACCTAGTTGTACTAATTTATTGATCAGTGTTATGTGAATGACCTTGTCAAATGCTGAAATTAAATCTGTATAAATTACATCACAGCAGAATTTTTCATTCATAGATGTTATTATATTGTTATAGAACATCATGTTACAGGTGGTAATAGATCTGTTTTCAACATATGCATGCTGATATATGGTTTCAAGTCCCAACCTATCCAGTTCTGACAATAACTTATCCAATATTACCTTCTCCATTATTTTCCACAACATGAAAGTAGACTTAAGGGTCTATATATCTCTGGGTTTCTCCTACTCCCCTTTCCCTTAAACACAGGTTTAATAAGCACATGTCTCCAATCTTAAGGAATCTCCCCATATTTATATGACCTAGTGAATAACTGATATAACGTTACTGTAAGTTCTTGCTGAAGTGTTCTCAGGTCATTGTTACTAATTCTGTCTCCTCCCTGTGTTTTGTTTGGATCCAGTTTGTGCAGTTCTTTTTCAATATAATCTAATTTGATTCCACTATCTGGGGTTACCTGGATGTCACTAGGACAACTTACCACTCCTTTTGTGGAGTCAAACTGTTTTGCATAAGATTTTGTAAATATGTCTATAATCTGTTGTGTCTCAGAATAAATTTTAGAATCTTCACACAGTTTATCAATTTGTGTCTTTACTCCTTCCATATCTTATGTATCAATAAAAAGGTTTTCTATTATGCTCAATATCTTTATATAAATTTTCTTCAAATTTTTCTTGATCTTGTCTCACACTATACTTAATCTGTTTGTCCAGCTTGTTTATTTCAGTTTTCAAAGTTGTAGCTCGACCTCTCTTCCATTTCTTATGTTTTTGTCTCTCACCTTAATCAGAGATCTTATTCTTATGGAAATATATCCCCCAGATGTTCTACGCCTAGATCTTGATGTTAAACATTTTTTTTTTTATTTTTTGCCCTCAAACAATTTCTATTTCAAAATTTTCTGCATTCCATCTGCAGTTTTTCCACTGAACACCTCACTCCAGTTAGTTTTACATAGTGACTGGCTTGCTTCCATATAATCTGTAATTAACCTTCTGTGCATTGGCATAAATTTCAGTTTGGCAGAATTATCTAGCAACAAATTAACCTTTATAACCCCATGATCATTGCATGTCAAGGATGGTAAAACTTGACTTGAAGCTACAGCAATTTCTTTGGGAACACAAACAATGTCTAGTACGTTCCTTCCCTTGGTAGGTGTTTTTACAATCTAAAGCAATTGTTCCTGAATATACGCTTGAGGCATGGGTGGGTCATAAGGTGGAGGGGGTGGGGAAGGTAATGGAGCACAGTCATCATCAGATGTTTCTGGCTTTGTGACTGACAACTTTAAAATTGTCTTTATGGATACATACTCCAAGAAGGGGAGTTCTCATCTGCAAATTTTTGTAGCATATTTACTGTTCTACTTAATCTAGATGAGTTATATTTTAAACTTCTAACCACATATTCTTTTTCCATATTTTTAGTTTCATCTTGCCAGTCATTAAAAGCCAACCAACAAAAGGTTGTTATCGTGCTGACTTTCTGTTTCAGTTTATTTTTTAGATTTTCAAATTTTTTTAAACAAAATGCCTTTTTATGGAAACTGTAAAGCACTGTCATTTTTAATGAGCTCAGACCATTTTACCAAATAACTACAGCTGTCTCTACAATATTTATTAAACATATACTTGGCTGGAGTCCCATACTCTGGCTCTTTTAAGGCACTTGCCCTGATGCCCATCATAAAAATCCACTCTCATACCAAATCCACTCTCATACCAAAGGGATAGATATGTGACTGTAGTTAGGGTCACTCACATTCCCTGTGAAGGAATCATCTCTGTCCTTTTTAGTTATATTTGATTAGAACTTGCTGTCACTCCTGAGAAGGATACTCTGTCCTTCTGATAATGATACTCACCCCTTGTAACAAGGATTCTTGTATATATATATATATATATATATATATATATGTATAGGGTCTAGGACTATTCACTGAAAGCACATTTCACTAAAACACATTTGACTGTGCACAATTCACTGAAAGCTCAATTCACTGAAAATGCAGTTCACTAAAATACATTTCACAGAAAGTTATATGTGGCCTATAGTGCGACCCTGGAGTTAGAATATATAGTAAGGGGGGGTGTGGTGGGCGTAGCCCCCACCTATTTTAAATATTTTGAACTGTACACATGGATACTTGCAATTTCAATAAAGTACTCTCTTCTAAACTTAATTATATATCCAAACTATGTGGGGGGCTACAGCCCTCACACCCCCTTACTATATATACTAACTCCAAGGTCGGACTACAGTAGGGAAAAGGCCATATATAACTTTCAGTGAAATGTGTTTCAGTGAATTGTGCTTTCAGTGATTTGTGCTCAGACATTTGACTTTCAGTGAAATGTGCTTTCAGTGAATAGTCCTAGACCTATATATATATATATATATATATATATATATATATATATATATTCATATATATTGTATACGGTTCTTGTATGTATTGATTAAACCCCATTAGCACACAATTAAATAACTTAATGCTGTTAGAATGGGTGATTACACACGCAGCAAATTTCTCAGACATATATGCAGTTTACCTACTTACATACAATCAAAACTAATTTAGAAATTTTAGTAAAGTTTACCTGTAGAGACTATAAACTCTGCTGAGATTTAAAATTGCTTACTGATACAGAATCAATTTGCCTGACAGAGAAAGCCTGTCACATTTGGACCCAGTTGCAACTTCTACTACAGCAGCACACAAAAGGCTCTCAAATCTGAATAGACATGGCACCAAGTTTTTAAGGTACCCAATAACTTTCAGATGACACAGTTCAGCAGAGAATAATAATCTTCTTTATTGCAAAGAGAAACGTGTACGAGAGACTAGGAAATCAAGGTCCTGTCTTCTCGAACAACAGCATCGTACATTTTTTTATACTTCGTTTGATTAAAAACAACATTATTGTAGCAAATTTTGAACAACCATTGACCAATTAAAATCAAACACTACAGCATTAATTTTGCTAACTAAAATCTTCCAACTCCTTGTTTATAACTTTCTATATTAGGCACGTATTCCGAATTCCAAAATTAAACATTCTACAAAGACCAGAACTTTCTACATTTCTGCCATGCTGGCAGTTTAGTCTAATATTAGGCAGGGAGTAAATCATCAGATACATACTGAGGAACACTCAGGAATCCATCTGGTAATAAAAGCCATTAGAAATGAAATACACACACTAAAATTTTTGCCTTCTGTTTACACCTCACTCTTCACAGAAAACTTGTATACATACTTAATATTTCATAGCCTGGCCTGTCTTCAAGCTGCAACTCAGCAACTATCAAATAAGGCATGTTGAACCATGCTGCCATGCACCAAAGAACAGTCCATGATGGTACATGCCAGTGTGGTATGGTAACATAGCATCTTATGTGAAGAGACGCATGACCCATGTACATTGCCTGCCATAGCTGATCAGGGTAACACAAGATTAGCACATAGTCTGTATCCATAGAAACAAATGCAAAGGTATCAATATTACATAAAAATAAAGGAACAGGAGTGCATTGGTTTAGAGAAGTGGCACATAGTGACCACATGAACAATGTGAGTGGACAGACATCCAACCCCATGCAGAGTACCATGATACAGTAGTACTTAGGTTCATGTAAATGTGAGATGTACCAGGACACTTTGTTCACAGTCTGATACACAGATGCAGTGCATTACCACAACCAAACTGGCCATGCAGAGCTGTCCTGTCCATTCTTTATAACCTCATTATCTGTATTTTGTCTTAGTGCTTGGGTTGTGTAGAGCTTCTTATCATTGTGTGTTTCCCTACTATTACTCATAGCAGTGTTCTTCTTGTTACTTCTGTGCTTTGGGTATAATTACACAATTGTGTAGTAGGACTTTGTGATGTCCTGTGTGTAATATTTTACTTTTCTCCTGTATATACTGTTGGTTGTATCACAGTGAATTGTAAGCCTACTGGAGGGACATTCTCTTATGGTAATTTTCTTGTATATTTTACGTCAATCTTCATTTTTCAGTTGTCCACTTTTATTTTTTTAACTGCAAAATACTGACTTCATAGCTTTCTGTCCAAGGCAGGTTGTGGTCCAGAGGTTCTGGATTTGTTTACAAGCTAAGTAGCACATCACTCTAAGTAAAACTGGACTCTCTGATCTCTTCAGTTTCACCTGTCAGCACAGGAGAGTCTCAGATATCTGTATTTGGTCATGTGCTGTTTTCAGTTTTGCACTCTCTCTTGTCATTTATGCTGATGAGTTGATGTATAGATATCAGACTGATGTCACTAGGAGATTATTTTATTATTGCAGTGTTTACATCACAAATAACACAGAAAGTATTACAGGGTTGCTGACACAACATTCAAGACCTGAAACACACAAGAAACATTCCCCTGTAATAATCAGCCATAACAACAATGCATTTTTAAAAATAAATTAATGACAATATTGACTATAATGCTGGTTAACCAGTTACAAAAAATAATGTTGATACTGGCATCGTATTAGCAAGATATAGAAGAACCCATTGGGATTGATGCCTATGTAATTGTACTGCTTGGATCCTTAAACAAGAACTTTCATATCTACTTGATCCAGCTAAGACTAGACCTCAAAATAACCAGACCTGCTAAAGTGACTTAAATTGTTCTAGATCTAGAGACCTTCTTCCAGTACCCAGAAACAAGGGCCTTGCTTACCGTAGAAGGGGTGATGGTTCTGTTACATTCCTCACTAGAGCTCCCATTCTCTAAGATTTGGGCATACCTCTTGATAAAGCCCCACATACCCTGCTGGGATAGCCTCTATGGTTGTTTCCAAATGGAGGCTATATATAAGCTTACAATTATCCCTGGTTCAGTGATTCACTATGCCATGAGCCTTTTGCACCACTTTACCTCTGAAAAATCAAACAGTGTCCAACACTTTAGCTCTACAGGGAGTTGAATATTTACAATATCCTTAACTAACTGAGAGGTCATCTCGCTAGAGAATGCTTGAAGAGCTTGAAGAGCTTCAAGCTGGCTTAGAGCATCAGGAAAGCTAGTTCAGCCACAGATGGCTATTGTTAAATTTAAGAAAGTAAACAAAACCAAAGCTATTTGGCACAGCACGAGGACTAAAACATATTCCACTTGACTGCAGTCACTATAGAATTGAATTGAAGTGATTGAAGTGACTGCTTCTTCCAGGTATACAACTATGGCTAAATCATACACAACCCTTAGAGTCCCATGTGGAGCTATCTGAAAGCAACAGGTGGATGATGTACTGTAACTTGACAGTCTCCACATTTGTAATACCCAAACTTGAGTGGTGATGGGCAAAAGAATTTGATGCCAAAGGTAGAGCATGCCCTCTCTCTCACAAACAATGACTGTGCCATAAATCTTCATAATCTACAGGTGCCATCAAAGAGAATCTGTTGCTTTAAGTTACTGCCACCAAAACTTTGTAATACACCGAATAGAGCAAATTGCATGTCTATTACTTAAAAGACAGAGCTTGCATCTTCGTACCCCACTGTTTAGATTTAAGCTTCTTAACACTACTTACCCTCAGCTCATAAGCTTGACACGGAGTGCATGCACTATTCTCAGACAAAGAGGGCCATGGTGTTGCAGAGACTAATAAATAAACTAAAAAACAGGAACCACTCATTTTCATTTCTTCAACCCAGGACTTGATTTGTGGTGAGACAATATACTTAGTACAACCTCTCTGGATTATCATTGACTATTTTCTACTCATCTCAAGGATAGAACTGCATGTAGATTATTCTCTCCTTCCCCATGTCACACAAGCACCTCTTTGATCTATCCTCCTCATGCTTATTTAAGGTCTACCTTACATTACTTCAACAAAACTGTCAGTGTATTTTTCTTTCTCTTTTCCTGCATTACAGTTATAATTTACCTACTCACCTTACCTTCTTAGATGAATATAGTTATGGTCAGCAATCGGTGCTTGTGTTGTTTTGTTAAAAAGAATTGTATACAGTATTCACTTCTTAACTTTAGTCATGCTGGAATACTCTAATTATGTTATTGCTTACTTGTGAAAGCTGTGATTTGCTTGTTTTATTTTTCATTCAAGTTGCTTTTTGACTTGTACTCTAGATTACAGTAATATTACTATATCATCCATTCACAGATACGTGTCACGGATACATGCTAATGCAGCTTAAGCTACACTTATTGTATCTTATTATTTGGCATTGTATTCCCTGAGTACTGTGTGAAAAAATCCACATTGATTAGTTTACTATCCAGGTCAACTTAAATAACTACATAAAAAATGAATAAGTAAAGGACATAACCCAGTGTCTTTGCAAATCTGGGTAAAAGGTACAGCATGTAATAAAAATCATACGGATTAATTTATTCTGTACATTATTTGTTATCCAGGTAAGTCAGCTAGCCATAGGTCCCGTTTTTTACCATGACCCTCTATGTTGAGGTTATTATAACAGTAAATTACAGACAGACAGACACACACACACACACACACACACACACACACACACACACACACACACACACACACACACACACACACACACACACACACACTGTCTGAGTTAAGAGTTACAATGATACAAAATAAAAGGAAAACAACCAAAAAACAATTAAAAGTGTGTCATAAAAATCATCAACCGGGACTAAGGACTTAGGTAATCAATGTCAGCAGTATGTTTATGTTACATTTCATTAAGAGGTTATCATGTGTCTCTGAATCAGTTTCATTTACAATCCTTTCCTTGTAAAGAAAATCTCTGAACTTCCTTTAGAATGCTGATGAGTGTTCTGCTTTCCCACTTTGGCTGGGAGTCAGGCCTTAACTTGGAAATGTTTTTTTTTTCACCAATAAGAGTTATAAACAGTGATCTAGTCAGAGTGTACTCAGATCATAAGATAGGGTTCTTATTCAGTTTTCAAGCCACTAAGAGCATTTCTTCTTAAATAATGCATTGTAGAGAAAGGATGCTAGAAGATGAGTTGCTGTTTCTACAGTTGACAGCCAGTTAGAGATTTGCAGTGAGGGACACAGTTAATTTTCAAAAATATGTACATTTTGTAATGTATAAAAAGAACTATTTCTAATGAGCATTTATAAAACAGCAAACAGAAGAGAAGCAAACCTGTAACCACTGCATTATGCCAACAAGTCTCTAAAGTAGATACATTTACAGAAAATGAAGTAAGGGAGAAGTCAAGGAAGGATGAAATAATTCAAGAAGAAAAATGAGAGGAGAGAGATTAAAAAGAGGATATAGGGGGGTTGGAAATATTGGAAGAGTGAGAAGTTAAGGAATTAATTAAATGCCTGTAAAAAAAGACTAAACAGAAGGTAAAAAAGGTGGGCTGATAAATTCTTTATCATGTGGCACCACTGGGGCTTTTCCAATTCATAATAACATTGCTGGTGTGAAAACAGTTCAGCTGGGAATTTTCCTTGAATAAGGATCTTGTTCCACTGATTTGCTGTAGTCTCTGAAAATGCAGATTCACAGTATTTAGTTCTGGTGTCTGCTGCAGGGTTGAAATTCAGGAATGTTAAAGATCAGATGAAACTGTGCCCATCAAGTATATTGTTATTGCAGGGCAGTTTGGAAGGTAGGGAGGTGTATACCCAATGTTTAGGTATGTCATTTTTAAGGTGGTCAGGTTGCCATGGAGACCAGCAGATAGGCAGGGCAAAAGCATTCTTTTTTTGGCAGCCTGGGTGATTATCCCACCTCTGGAAGGCTCTCACCTTATTCCAGCCTAAAGAATCAGTAGAAGTTATGCTTATCTCTTGTGGGCCAGGATTACTCCATGGATGATGTGGGGCACTAAGTGGGTGGTATAAGAGAATGAGTAGGTAAGATTTCATTAGAAGGATTTGATGGTTGGCAGGCATGACAGAAAATTAAACCCCCCTCTCCAGAATGTCTTCAGATAATGCTTCACAATTGTGAAGAGAGAATAGAAGCATATACATCTCAGACTATTATGACTGACTGGCTGTTCTGTTTCAAAAGATGGCCATGGATGATGACATGCCAATTCTACAAAATGATGGTATTGTCTGAAATGGCTATATACCCCACCGCCAGTGCAGTTATTTCTTTATTTCACTGATCTCATTTGTGTCAAATATCTATACTTGAATTCTAACTGGCAGACTTGCTATCCTTTTTGTCCAGGTTGACACACACACACACACACACACACACACACACACACACACACACACACACACACACACACACACACACACACACACACACACACACACACACACACACACACACACACACACACACACACACACACACACACACACACACACATTCTTATTGTATTAGGAATTCACTACTTTCAAGCAAACAGCACAGCTAGACCATTGCCCAGTGATTACTGTCCCAGTGAACATTGAGAATGCCTTTGACTCCAGGAGATATAATTTCTTAGACAGTCCCCTTCATAAGTATATGTCAAGCTTTCTTTCTTACACTGAGGCTCTGTACCATAACCTGTTATCAAGTATATTTGTAAATGGTGCTATACCTTCCCTTTTTTGTTAAACAAGGAGTGAGTCAAGGCTATTTCTTATCTTCCCTTCTGTAGATGTTAGAGCCTCTGTCTGAGAGGATTTAGCAGTCTAATTTGCTTTGTGAATGTAATCTAATGACACACAGAATAAAAATCATCATCATCTCTGACAATTACCTAATCCACTGTAATAATCCAGGAGTGAATTGCAGTTGAATAAGTGGCGTGCTAGACCTGTATGCAAATTGAGATTACCCGAAAACCTTCATGTCAAAATGAATTGCTAATTCACTCACATTTCCTTGGTGTAAAAAGACTGCTCAATACATAGACAACTTCCTATACCCTTCACTGCAAAAACACTGGATGGAATGTTAATCCCGTATTAGAGAATTTCATAGCCCAAGTAGCCTCACAAAAGTTATGAAACAATCACTTATAGGGAGAGGTAACACCATCAAGACAGGGTTCAAACCTGTATATAATTAAGCAGTAATCCATGACTGTAATTGGGTATATCAGGATTTACCCATGGTTGATGTGGATTGATCTTGAACATGGGCAAAGTCTGAGTGATTAAACAAAGCCAGACGTAGGTAAATCCTGATGTAACCATGCTCAGTTGTGGATTATTACTATTATACAATTATATTATTTAAGAAAGAAATTGCTTACCTTTCTAAATAGTGTATTTGTATAATGGTACCTCCATCTTCTTCTGCATCATGTTCCCTTTACTGATGTACTGCTCCTATGTATGAGACGTAAGTTTCCACACTGGCACAGTACATCAGTGTAGGAGAAGCAAGAGAGAATAACAAATTATAAGAGATATCCTCAGTCCACACACACACACACACACACACACACACACACACACACACACAGACACACACACACACACACACACACACACACACACACACACACACACACACACACACACACACACACACACACAGTTTGAATGACCTTTTACTTTCTGGACACTGGTGGCATAAGGAGTAGACTCAGGCTCGGAGCTCAGAGTGCTGGTAACTTCTGTATTTTGGAGACTTATGTCTCATTCAGATTACATTATTTTATCTTTGACTAAGATAATGTTGAATTCTGATTAATTCTCTGTGAGAAAGAGATTACTGAGGTGTAATTTCTGCTGATGTTATAGGTAAGCTTTCTCATTAGATCCAACTGTAATGCAGTCTGTTTCTGCATTTATAAAACAAAGAGCCTATCTGATGCTTAAACTTTGAAAGTTAAGCTTAATGCACCTGTGGGCTAGAATTGTAGTTTGTGTGTGCTTTATTAGGGCAGTATCCACTTAGAGAATGTGAGGCTTGTAAAGCTGTGGTTGATTGTAATATGCTGAAATTCTCAGAAAATATTTGACTTGTCAAGGAGATTCTGATCATTTTCATGTTTGATTTTCAGAGCTTCCATTAATCTAATGAGAGTTTGTCATTGCTTTCCAAAACTACATATAAACAAATTAATTTAATAATGATTTTACCTGTCCAATATACTTGGGAACTGCCAAGTTATTTGTGTTTGAGCTTAAATCTGAAGACTTAAATATCCTGGAAATAACTCATATACAATCCTTCAAAGAACCAAAATATTGAGATTAACAGCTCAATGTAAGTAATGAATAAAACTGAAATGGATTTTAAAAGAGTTATGCAACTCCACTAAGTTTATATAGGAACATTATGCATGATGATACATTGCAAATGATCTAAACTGTAATCATTTAAAAATAATGAAAGTAATACCGAAAGAGAAAATTGGAACCTTAGAAAATAATTTATGTAAGTTAATATCAGAACAATATAAAACCAGAATAATCAAGACGTCATAACTGAAATTAGACCACCAGCACTGCTCCCTTCCCTTTTGTAACATAACTGCCAGACCACTTGAACTTAGCTCTGCATCTCACCCTTCTGAAATTCAATTCTTACAGTAGATGCTTCTTCAGCTGTCTGAATTTGTACATTGGCACTCCCCCTTCAAACCCCCCCCCCCTGTCATTCCTAAAAACCTGTACTCTGGTGTCTCCGTAGCCTCTATGCTTGCCACTGGTTCAATTTTATTCTTTTTTCTTATTTTTTGGTCTGCTGTCAATCCCAGAATAAATTTGTGGGTAAGCACAAAGATGTTGCAGGGTAAAATGGAACTCAGAACAGCAACACAACTACCACCAAACTCCTCCAGTGAACCAAGACAGCTGTAAGATGTAAAAGAGTGCCAGAAAAGCATGCACAGTAAGAAACTGCTGAATGTAAAAATACAGAAAGGAAGCCAAACTGGGTCCAGTAATATAAAATCTTTTAATTGATCAATTAAAATATTTTATATTAGTGGACCTGGTTATGGTTATTTTTACATTCAGCAAACGGTTTCTTACTGTGAATATTTTTTGCTGCCTTTTGCCGTCTTACAGCTGTCTTGGTTTGCTGGAAGAGTTTGCTGGTGATTGTGCTGTTGTTCTGAGTACAAATTTGTGGGTACCATCCAATCAACCAGCTTCTGTTTAAAGGGTGATAGAGTATTGTACCATCTGTTCCAGAGGTGGAGGTCTTTCTGTGTCACACATCTGTCTCACTTTTTAATTTTTGTGCTGGTGCTGATTTTAGGTATGTAGTTCTGGTATTTGTGGAACTATTAGAGTGAAAATATTCCAGACAACCAGGTCTCTTAATGGCACAGAAGGTGAGGCATAGGTTTTTGCTTAAGAGTCTTTAGGACACTAAATAAAATGGCAAGGATTCAAATCTCTCTTGTAGTTCTGGGCCTTTAAACTCACAACCTTCTTGGTTAGCAACATCTGAGGTCTTTCTAGCTGTTTCCATGTCTAGTGAGCTGCATCCCAAATGGAGCGTTGTACTCAGTAATTAGCCTAATTAATACTGACTGTAAGGGAGCACAGATCTACCCTTTTATTATATCATCTGTCCTACACAGAAGGATATTATCCTTATTGTTGTCTCATGATGATCCAAAGGGAGGGAATTGTCAACCCATATCCCAAACTTCCTAACTAAGCTTTCATTTTTGTTTTGTACTAGGGTATGTCTATATTGTATACTGAGGGAAAAGGGTTATTTACTAAATGTGAAATACTGCCCCATTTTATATTTAATGTGAGACCGTTTTCATAACACTAGGTATATATTTATGCTCTACAAGTATCTCCAGTATCCAATATTACTCCACAACAGTGCATTATATGTTAGTTAAAAAAAAGTCCATTAAACATTTGTATTAAAACAGCTTATCACAATCTGGCAGTCAGTGTATAGGATTTAGGTTCGTGATTGCTGGGTTTGATTCCTTCCACCTCAGTCTGCGTAGTGTGTCAGTCTAAACCATTCACATAACCAGGCATTCCTCCTTGGATGCTCTTGTCCAGTGGGCTTACCCAGATAGCAAATAAAAAAAGATGGTTGTAGTGCCTTCTTCACCATTCAGATACTTGTGATACTAGGCCTGAAGTCTGTAGCAAAGCATTTCAGACATGATGGCAGAATACGGACAGTTAGGAGACTATATGGATGTAACCAGAATCCATACTATCTTGGCAGCAGTAGCTGTGAGACCAGATAGAACCTTATGATATCCTGCCAGTTCATTAGTGATATGGGCATTTTTTAAAGCTGTGCTACACTATACATTGCAACCGTGTTTGTATATATTTCCCATCCCATCCCCATCCATAGAGAGCCTGTGCTGTGCATCTAACTATTTTCATTTTACTACCAATAATAGAAACACAACACACACAAGTCCTTGGAGTGTTGAAGGAAACTGTTGCAGTATTTTACTGATGTGTGAGTTTTCTAGAGTTTTTAGGGGAACTAATCATCCATAAAAGCTAGTATGCCAGTTTCTGTGCTAGAATGGTAAGGAATCTATTCTGAGAACAAACAGAATGTCTGTTATCAATTCCAGAAGTGGTAGTGCTCTCTTGATTTAACAGTGTTCATTTAGAATTATTTTTAATCAGAACTACTTACTATATCATACTTATTAGAATGGTAGTAGATAGCCAAAGTCTGTAATTTTTGTAATTCTTGTAGTCCAACAAAAAAAAAGAAGGAATTCCTGAATGTGATTTCTGAAAAGCATTATTGGCATATTCTGTTTCCCTCTGTAGATCTGACACAGGGAAGATTAATTTCAGATTTTGATATGGTATAACTCACATTTTGTAAATGACCTTAATGAGTGCATTTGAATTTATCACATCTTAAATGCTTACAGTTGTCCTGGTGTCATTCCATTCTGCTGATTCACAACTGTTGTTTCATTTGGGCCAATGTCTACTTTCCAAGCCTCCGAACTGATAACATCTGACTGAAATTCAAGGTTAGCCAGTGAAATTATGAAACAGAATGTGGTGCTGCTTGCCACGGGTACGATTAGTGCATGGCATGAATAAGAATAGTAGCTTGGATACGAAGATGAAATGCATGTACTGCACTGATCCAATGAAAACATAATATTTAACCTCAGCTAGACAACAGCAGAGGCTGAGTAACATCTGTGATGATATGATAAATAATGAATTCTGGATGGCAGACTGAGTCAAGCAGTCATTAGCTGCTAGCAGGTTTTCCATGGTTTTCTTGTATCTCCCTTTTTTCTACTTGCCAGTCACTGCCTCCACATTCCACTCACTCCTGACCACTGTAAACATACTCTTCTATCTATACTATGCCTAAGGTGCCCTTTTAAGAAGAATAAGTTGCCATTATATAAATACTGTTTGGTTGAAAACTTGGTACATATGGCTGATTAGGCAGTTGATTGACAGGTGTGTGAGATCACACAAATATAGGGGTTGGGAAGTTTGCCCTTACCCTGTATTTGTACAATCTTGGTGCTGGTATATATAAGTAGTAGGGGATGTGGGAAATTGCTTCCTTGCAAAAAATTATGTTTTATTGCTTTTATGTAAGTTAGACTTATATATATGCCAAAGCTGTTTCTCAGTGCATGTTTAGTACTGTGTTGGTTACATTGTTTTCAACCTTTTTGTGGTCAGTATTATTGCAATCAATGGTGGGTGTTTTAGATTTACGGGAAAGCAGTTGATTTGATGGCAGACTCAATAATGAGAGCTGTGATACATTTTCGGTTAAATGGTTAGTAGGTACGGAAAGAACAGTAGCCACCAGGTGTATTTTTGCTTTAGTCAAATTCAGCAGCCATTAAGGAGACTCAGAGCACACTAGAATTCTTTTTGTTTTTTGTTATGGGAGTCTACTAATATATTTTGCATTACAATACACCCAATCGATAGTGTGTGACAGAGACACTGGGAATGAATTTTTATTTGAAATCATGTGACAGAGACACTGGGAATTAATTTTTATTTGAATTCAAGTCTCAGCAGGAGGAGGTGTTAGAATAAAGCTAGATGTTTTCACAGTTCAATCAGAAAAAAATATTGCAAAAGGTAACAATGGGAATAGGATATTCAGGAAAATGCAATGTGGATACTTATGCTGACCAGTGCAGCAGAGCAAAATTAAAAGAAAATGATTATTCCCCTTTTACTGAAACTGAAGTGACCTTGGAGTTGCATATACTAATCAGGGAGTTCCGACAATGCACCTCAAGTATTGGTGACAAACCCTCAGCAGAAAACTACATTTGGCCAATTTCTTATTATATTAGTTTTTTTTTTTTTTTAATAGCAAGTTTTTTTTGTCTGCTTTCAATTGGTTTAATCAGCCTAGACCTGGAAAGGTATTTGGAAACTATTTATAAGATGGTAATCTTCCCATAAGCAAAAAAACCTGGAGAAGTCCATGAAATTCATGATATTCTGAGGAAGTTCCATTTAAAGCAGAATTCATAAATCATGACCTCCACTATGAGCCTGTCATTCTATTAGTTAGTAGGAGTTTTTTTTATTTCCTCATTAACCTATTTCATTACCCCTTTTCCTTGCAGTGCACGTGACAACTGTGATAAAAACTGTTGACATTCAGTGGGAAAGCTTCTGTCGCTGCAGTCTTGTCTGGAAGCCTGTTATTATAGACAGAACTAAAACTGCACTAACATTTTTTTTCCATATATGAGAAATATTTTTATGTTTAAATGTTCTATTTCATAAACAAACAAAAACAGTCTTTTATAAAAGCTGTACAGCATTTCGCCTTCAAACCTGTGGTCACTGAAGACTTGAGCCACTCTTTTAGTATTCCTTCGTGTGTCAGTTAAACTCTTAGTTCAGTCTTTATTGGTATTTTTTAAGTAATTATATCTGTGCTTTTTTCTTTTACTTTCTATGCTAGTATATTTAATGGCTGTGTGATTTTTTGGTACATTACTGCCTTGTAAATAGGAAGTTGTGCATGAAGAACAGTAAATCATAATTAAAGCAAGTTTTTAAGATTCCTGATAGTATATTTAAAAACATCTTGGTAAATGAATAGGAGGAATTACATTTCATTTAATAGAGTAGCTTGCACAATAGGATTCTGAAAAATCTGTCTTTAAGTACTTGTTTACTAAGTGAACTTCTGAGGCATCCTGCTAGTAGAAGTAAAGAGACATTACGTCAATCGGTGAGTGTTTCTGCTTTCTACATTCCCCTAGCCTATCACCTCATAAAAAATGTTATTGTTTATCTTTGTTAGCACAATCTATTTGTCAGTGACTCCTAGTGTTTTTTTTTGTGGACTCCAGCATGGTGCACATATTGGAGTGTGTCTGACTTCTCAAATTCTGAACTCAGGGTAACCTGTTCTCAGTAATGGGCTCACAGAATTCATGTGGACTCCAATCTGCAGCCACCTGGGAGTTCTGCTTACTTAGTTACTTTCTTCTAAATTTCATGCCCTGTGTACCTAACCCATTATCACACTGATGAAATTTTTCAATTAGGTCAGGTGTGATCCAGAGATGATATGGCCCCTCTGGTCTTCCTTGTATTAGTTTGGTGTATGTGTGATGTACTGTACTGTATCATATTCTGAAGCAAAGCAATTTAGTTGTGAATGTGCATCTGAAACATTACAGAAACATTTGCAGTTTGTATATGCCCCATCATTACAAAGATCAAAACTGAGAAACAAACCTGTGCACAACAGAAATAGCTCATTAGTGTAATATGGGCTGTCGTATTAGTGCTGAGCAGAAGGCCACATTGTGATAGCTGCCATGGTTGACCAGGAATGCAGCCCAGTAAGTAGTAGATGTTTCTGGAATTGGTTAATATGGGTGGAACTTTTTTTTTTTTTTTACCTGAATGTACATTTTTGATCATGTTTGTCTTTTTGCATATGTTAGTCATGTGGAATAAGATGTTAATGGTCAGACCATCCTCTCTTCTGAGTAATAAAAGTCACAATCATTTTACATTAGTATCATGTCTGTAATAAAGAGAGTAAACACCTCCTGAACTGCTAATGTAACCCTTTACAGTGGTTGTCCTGAAAGATGTTCTTGCTTTGTTGAAACTTCCATTAACGCAATGCTATGATTCTTACTTAAGACCGTGCTTATCATTAACGCCATGCTATGATTCTTACTTAAGACCATGCTTATCATTAACGCCATGCTATGATTCTTACTTAAGACCGTGCTTATCATTAACGCCATGCTAGGATTCTTACTTAAGACCGTGCTTATCATTAACGCCATGCTATGATTCTTACTTAAGACCGTGTTTATCATTAATGCCATGCTATGATTCTTACTTAAGACCGTGCCTATCATTAACGCCATGCTATGATTCTTACTTAAGACCGTGTTTATCATTAATGCCATGCTATGATTCTTACTTAAGACCGTGCTTATCATTAACGCCATGCTATGATTCTTACTTAAGACCGTGCTTATCATTAACGCCATGCTATGATTCTTACTTAAGACCGTGCTTATCATTAACGCCATGCTATGATTCTTACTTAAGACCATGCTTATCATTAATGCCATGCTATGATTCTTACTTAAGACAGTGCTTATCATTAACGCCATGCTATGATTCTTACTTAAGACCGTGTTTATCATTAATGCCATGCTATGATTCTTACTTAAGACCGTGCTTATCATTAACGCCATGCTATGATTCTTACTTAAGACCGTGCTTATCATTAACACCATGCTATGATTCATACTTAAAACCGTGCTTATCATTAACGCCATGCTATGATTCTTACTTAAGACCGTGCTTATTTTCTTCGAGTTCTATATTACTTTTGACACGCGGCCTTTCCTTCTGTAAAATTGCGTTGGTTTCCTAGATTTTTATACTTGCCTTACTCCTTGTTTAAGCACTAAATGGTTTTCAAATTTCCATTTTAACAGAAAGATTTTTGTATATAACTGCACTATCTTTTCTAAGGGAAGATTTACAAAGAAATGCATGGCTATGCACTGTGCAAGCCATCAGTGGTGTCTAGATGAAGTATGCAAGTGGCTCAAATGTAAAGTGCATTAGGGTTTGTTGAAAACATTGATCGGACTTCAATATCAGGTTTGAGAATCCCATGATCATTTTATTTACTGGCCGTTTGGATGTGGGATCTGCCAGTGAAACTGACTCTCAGAATGTTATCACTATGATGCCACCAGCATCTTGCAATAGCCGTTTGATTTGAAAACGTAAGAGATGATGAGTGCTGCATTTTTATCACTTCCTTCCTCTTCTCTAGTTTTTGTGCAGTCTTGGAGCCTGCCCCTTGCAACAAATGTGTCTTTATGCTTTGCACCCTTTTTTGGGAGTGTCACTGTTTTCAGTAGTAACCTTCAAAGGTTTTAGACGTTTTGTGATGTAATAATCACATATTGATTAAAAGGGATAAGATTATCCATAGTAACCCTGACCTGCCCACATATCAACCCCTGATATTTCAGTATGATGGTGTCTCTTTAGCCTCAATTTCAATGACAGCCTGGTCTTCCTGTGCTCCATATCTCTGTGTTGCAGATTTCTCAGTGGAATTTTAGGGGCACAGTCACGACTGCTGAAAATGGCATATTTTTCTGTTTTTTTTTTGTTTTTGTGTCAATATCAGAGATGCTTTTGCTCCTATGTTGAGAGGCACCTGATGAGGTAGGTATGGCTCTGCTTTTCAGTTTTAGACTGCCAGTGTTCAGCTGTGCACGTGATACTTTCATTGTAACACATTTAAAGGATCTTGTTTATTTCACTGATCTTGATTTAGTCAAATTCTATTTCTTGTTACCATCTAGTCACTAGTCCATGTGAGGCAGAGCACCTCACTGGCTCTGTTCAAGAGAAATCTTGACCGGTGGATGGGAGATCGTAGGTTTACCCCGGGAATCATCTCTGTGTCACTGCTGGACAGAGGCACAACAAACTAATGGGCACAGTATTTTTTAACATAAGGGGTGGCGTAAGCCACAAAAACTCTGGGCTAGGCTTATAAATGCCTTAGGGCAGATAGCCTAGTATAAACCTATGAACCTATGAACCTATGAAGTGTACTAAGATGAGATTCAGGAACTCTGTTTACCCCCCTTCTCCTGATAAGCTCCAACTATGGTACAAGGTCTTGGCATATGCCATAGGTTTAGGAAGAGTGGTGATAAAGTGTAATTTGACTGCTCAGAACTTTCATCTGTCCTTGTCACAGTTTCAGTCAACATTTAAGACTTGTACAGCTTTCATAAACCAGGCAGAATTTCACAGCAGAATAGCAATGTGTTTTCAAGTGAAAGGGGAGAGATGCCTTCTCTTGCATTGTACACTGATGATCAGCTTACATTGTTTGTTGATTGTTGCTCATAATTCTCAATTGTTTTGCTGTATTTCGGATATTCTTTTGCTCTACAGGTTCATTTAATAAAATGCATTGTTCATCTACAACTAGTTTGGTAAAGTCCGAAAACAGACAGTGACTGGAAAAGTAAGCAGTTACTTATCTAAGAATGAAGGTGGAAAGGATTTTAGGCAGACAGAAAAAAACAGGTGGTAATTTATATATTAAAAGCTGCACTAATTCTGTCTTGTAATGTCAGTAGACTTGCTAAGCTCAGCTTGAAGGAATAAACTAAAACATTGAATTATATTCAAAAAGGAGAACACTTTTCTGATTTATTAGAAAGACTGCTGGACAATATATGCTAGGGGTATAAAACCTTCCCTGTAATGCTTCTTCCAAGTTACGTTTTAGGTATGGCTAGCAGCTAGTCTAAAGAGCAAGTCTGAAGCATCAGATATTAATCAGTACTAAATAAATGTATCTACCCTGTAATCCTGCTGATAAAAGGTACTGCTTGTTAACTGTCCAGCCCTGTTGAGCAGTGTTATATTACAATATTAAAAAGTAAATAATCATTGAGGCTGTAGAGAGCTCCGTCCCCCCTACACTACAATGATGTTTCTTCCCTTTACTCCAAGGTAGCAGTATCTTGGAATAAACAGAAGAAAACTTCATTGTATCTCATGCAGTTAGACTTCTCTTAGCATTGTTTTCAATGTATAGCTATTCTTAAAAATAAATCCTGATGTACTCTTTTAATATGATACACTTGAGCCAACCCTGCCTTTCACATTGTAAATAAACTACACACTATAACTGCCCTCAGAATAGTCTTGAAACAGTCTTGAAATTTAAAAACAGCAAACCTTATCATGTCGCTACACTAAAAAGATGCTTTATTGTCTACCAAACATGACACAATCAATTCCCACCTATAAGAATACATACACATTAAAGGTAGATGCATTGTGAGAAATACTTAAAATGCATAAAAAAATAACACCAAGATCATGTGATTGTTGGTGGATGTTTTAAATGTATTCATTGGAAGTGCTGTAATGAGGTTTGTTGTGTTTTTTTTGTATATATAAACAAACTTCAGAATTTGCTGTTGTATCTTCATTCAGTCACCATAGCTGTCTGCTGGTTCCCTCTCAGAAGAATTAGATCTGTTGCTGTTAGCCTTACAACTACCAGAAATAAAGTGCTGTTGTTGAGCAAATACAAAGAATTGCCACATTCACTACAAATTCATTAAAGAGTGCAGTCCCCCCAATTAAAATAATAAACTGTACTTAATATGATAATCCAGTGGTGCTACCAATATACTATCTACTCAGTGGCCTCTTAAAAGTCCTAGGGTCAGTCCCATTTATGCATCAAGAAGGCCCTTCCCAGGCTGCATGGAAACATCTTTGCTTTTGGAACCTTGATAGTGTGAATTGACAGTTTCTGTGTATTTAAGGTAACATATTTGTTGCCCTTGACACATTTCTTAATCTATCAAAGCAACACTAAAACAAGACCAATGAGTACCACTTGATGCCAATAAACCAAACAAAGTAATAAATAAAATAAAACAAAGGCACCAAATGTCGAGGCTGAGGAATAAAAAAATACTTTAATGTAGAAAACAAAGTAAGTGCTTTCACGCTATCTAAAATTGCTTCATCAGAAGAAGCGATTTTAGATATCGTGAAAGTGGTTACTTTGTTTTCTACATTAAAGTGTTTTTTATTCCTCAGCTTTGACATTTGGTGCCTTTATTTTATTTTATTTATTAAATTTCTTAACCTACTCAGCCAGTAGAAATAGTATCTTCCTCATTAGGATCAAGGGACTAAGAGATGACATGTACCTGTAGTTTGCTGCCACCTTTAAAGCGCAAATGAAATAATGATATTGGGTATAGGTGATTTGGAAACTGAATATTAACCTTAATAAAAGGGAGCAAAAATAGCTATTTCTACAGATAAATCTGCATTCATTACAAGAAGGCAACCTGAATTAGTAAGCCAGAAGGCATTATTAAGGCGTGGCGTTAAAGATCTGACCAATGATTGTGGGAAGAATGCAGGCTCATTAGGCCACAGTTGTGACAGCTCTTTTCCCAACCAATGTGAAGACCATATTTTAGCTGTTGAAACACAGTGAGTCCCCATTGCCCTAAATGCATCTTTTGATTCTTCAAGCACTTCTATCAAAACAATCGTCTTTCCTTACTTTTGCTTTAGAAACATATTCCATAGGATAGTTTGCAACCTTCTAAAGAAATCTGACACAAACTGTTCAGTTCCCCCATATTCTTGTCATTTCACCCTGCCTTCCTAAAATAGTAGAGCCTAATGTCCTCCAACCATTATTTTTATTTTTAATCTTTCCTTTTCTACTAGAATCCTGCTTTGGGCCTTCAAACATGCGGTTATCGTCCCCCAATGAAATAACTAGTTTTGTGTTGAAAGTTAGGTAATTTTCTGCACAATTGTAGATGGGGTATGTTATGTCACATTTGGTTGGACTTCCCAAGAAATCAAGCAAATGCTGAACAAGTAGACCATGAGGTGGTTATGACTCCAGTACTGGAGCCAGAAAATATGGATTTTTCACAAGGAGGGCCCTGTTCTGTTTAAGGTTAAGGTCATCTCCCTAGGAACTATATTATAATTTCTAATCCATTTTATTTATTTATTTACCAGGAAATTCAAACTGGACACAGGACCTTTTCAGTGGAGGCCTGGGGAGAAAAGTTCTACAGAACAATAAATGAGCAGCAGAGAACATGAAGAACAATTGAATGTACATACAATAGCAAATAATACATACTGCAGCAAACATTAGCTATACATACAGTATGAAACATAGTAATGAACAGATATACCAATATCTAGCTAAAGGCTAGGAATAAAGGTTGAATGTATATAAATCTTATATACAAATATTGCACTAAACTCGAACAGATATAAAGCAGAAGCTCGGCATGAAGGTGGAACAAGCTAGAAGGGCTAATGAGATGGAAAGGGAAGACAGAGGAGTAAGAGAGGAGACGGAGTGAGTAGTATGCGTGGTAGTGAGAGGAAGCTAGGTGTAAGTCAGTTGGATATGTATTTGGAGTTGAGATGAAGTGAGGTAGTTAAGCGTGTTATAACAGGTCTGAGAGACTGAGTGAGGAGGGAAGGGGAGGGTAAAGGGTGAGCCAGAGCCTGCAGAGGAAGGAATGCAGTGATGAGATGGTGTGAGGCACGATGGCTTGAGGAGGGGAGAGGAGGGGGAGGTAAAAGGAGGGTTACTAGTCGGGATTGGTGCATGGGCATAACCAGAGACTTTTTAAGTGAGTTTTTAGTGCAGTCTTGAAGTGATTGCAAGAAGGTAGTGGGTTATAGATGGGGGGAGATTGTTCCATAATATGGATGTGACACAGGAGTATAGTGCTTCTCCTTCTGAGTTCTTGGGTTTGGTCACTAGAAGTAGATTTTTCCTGCTGGAGCATAGAGTTCTCGTGGAGCAGTAGGGCTCGAGAAGGTTTTGAAGGGATGGGACTTTAAGAGGATGGTTTACTAACTTGTGGGCATGGGAGAGTTGATTCATGTGAAGAAGTTGAGGGAGTTCAAGCCAGTCAAGTTCTCTAAGTGAGTAAAATGAAACCAGTAGATGGTGAAAAAACTCCTTTATTGCCAAATGGAATCAGTTAAGCGCTTTCATCCCTATTATATATCACGTGACATCTTCAGAACTAAAAAACAATACTGAAAACACACTTAATATAGCCACACATATGGTAAGCTCTACCAGTAGGATTAATTAAAGTCATACCCATACATTTAACCATTAAAATGCTGAATTTTCAAAAGATAAGAAATACTGGTGTATTCATTTAACCCTAGGTTTACAAAAGCATTAAAACCCAATTGGCATTTCAGTATACAAAGTTCAAGATGCTCAGGTAAAATTCTTCCATGACCATCTGGTATTTTGTATACCCAGGGCTAAATGAATACACCAGTATTTCTTGTCTTTTGAAAATTCAGCATTTTAATGGTTAAATGTATGGGTATGGTTTTTAGTTCTGAAGAAGTCCCGTGATATATAATAGGGATGAAAGCGCTTAACTGATTCCATTTGGCAATAAAGTCATTTTTTCACCATCTACTAGTTTTATTTTACTTGTTTATTTGGTTCTTAAGTTCTCTAAGTGAGATACAGTGTTGGCTGGGATAAGATGTACCAGTGGCAAACTTAGCGATTTTATTGTAGCAATTATTTTATTATTAATTATTGTAGTTTCTTTATCATCAGAGAGGAAGAAAGTAATAATAGTGAACACATTGCTATATAAGTGGTCTTAAGTAAGAATAGTAAACCAAAGAGAACAATGTGATTTAAGGAAAAGGAAAAGTATAAAACATGAAGATTTTAACTCAGTGTTAATAGCCGGATATCAAGCACTCAAAGATGAGGAACAGCAAAATGTGTGAAAGAAATAAAAGGGGGGTGTTTGTATTTCAGGATGCTAGACAAATAACAGAAAGTGCCTAAGTGTGCTTAGAAAGGTGGACATTAGAATGTGTAATGAAAGTTTTGAGACACAATTTATGTCTAGAGTTCCCTTGGGATGAACATACAAAAAGAAAGATATTTGATGTTTGAACTATTGACATTTTTTTCTAACACTCAGTTGTTTCAGGGAGAAGTCAAATGATTTCTAAGTATTTTTCTTATTATAAAGCATTAACACTACAATTAGAAGTTAGTAAGATATGTAATAAGCTAGAACCTTGTTTTTTTAAATATGAGAAGATATTTTTGGCAATAGTCCACAAGTGGGTGAGGGTATCACATGATTTACCCACGGTTTGCAGGGTTTGATAAATAAAGCCAGTTGTGGGTAACTTCTGTGATACCCACATCCCTTGCTGTTATACAAAGAAAATACTTTCCTTCCTTAAATATTGTCTTTGTATAACGGTACTTTAGTTTTCTTCAGCATTGTCTTCTGTTTGTTGATGCATGCTAATGGATCTTACCCTCCCACCCTAGCAGAGTATATCACTGCAGTGCAAGAGAAGCCTTTTTTTTTTTTTTTTTTTTTTTTTTTGCAGCTTTTTAAAAAAATAAAACATTTTATGAGGGACAGTGCAAAAATATGAGGAAATCAGGAATATTTCTGCTTCTTCAGTTCTGCAGACTGTACATGATTTTTCTTGTATTTGCTCTGTCCCTGGTCAAAGACGTTTGCAATGCTGTTATCCAGTGTATGCCAGTAGAAAGTCTGACCACTTATGGGTATTTCAGAAGCCGGACTTTTTTTCTTTTGGTATATACTTGATTTACAATAGGAACTCTGGTCTGGCTGTCCAATCAGTGTGCTCACATCTGAAATGTAATGATTCTTTACTGCATAATTGCAAATATAGGGATAGAGTATGGAGATTTATGGTTTGCTTACAGGACTTAAATGGACTAGTGGGTGTGGCTGAAGAAGAAACTAATGTCTAAATGTAAATGAAGAACACCTACAAAGGAAGGAAGAAAGAAAATTAAACAAAAATGAACATTTTATGTATCACTACAATGAATGTTATAAACAAGACAGATGAAAATTAAGAAAACAATATGAAAAGAAGTTATATTAATGCCTATCTCAGTAAAATATTGGAAATATGAGACTGAGGGAGTATTACTTGTTAATTTGGAAGATTGAAAAAGAAGTATACAAAGTTATTGCAGATTTGTTTTACAAACCTGAATAATGTAGAGTATTATAATTTATGCACCTCTGCCATGGGTCAGAAATGAAAAGCATTCAATGGCCAGCCCACCAACCAGGGTAACAAATGCATACATAACTAAAAGTAAATTTTTGCTCCTCACTGGTTTCTTGTGATGTTGTTCATCCTACCCTTTTTCTTCTGGTGTTCCTTGTCTTACCTTTTGTTATCCATTTCTCTGCTCAATCTACCTCTGCTACATTCCTGTTCTGTATTGATAATTCATCATTGTCAGTCCCATACTTTGTTCAACAGTACTCCAGTAGGCATAGGTGAGTGTGTGCATGCGCACACACACACACACACACACACACACACACACACACACACACACACACACACACACACACACACACACACACACATTCTCTTCTTTGAGTGGAGATGCTACTTTTTTTTTTTTTGAGAAAAATATATAGCGATCAATGATGCTTTTATTAAACCAGTTTACAATTATGTTAAATGATCTCAAACTCTTCAGCAACCTGAAAGAATCTCCTATTAATGATATGTTGGTTGCAGGTTTAGTCAGTCATGTGTAATAAAAAAGGAAAACTTTAAAAAGCTGCATGGTAAACCTTGTGTCATTTTTTGCCATGTAAGGTCCTAAAGTAATGAGATGAAAGGCATTTAGAGATTACAGCTTGTCAAAAATAGTTAAATAGAATTATGCCAATGTTGCAGATTTAATTTTTTTTTTTGCAGTGACCAAGCCTCCCTGTACTGCCATGTTGCGGACAAGCTCCACATACCCCTACCAACTCAACAGTCACACACTTAGGGTCTCTAAAACAGTGCAGAATGATCTCACGCAAACACTCTTTTTCTATAATGTGATTGAAAAAGTGATTTCCAAGGGAACAATCCTCAAGGAAATAAAGAACAATCACTACCCTGCCTTTGTATACTGGGTTGTATACGTTCAGTGAAAACAGTATGTCTTTATAGGGTGATTTCACACTCTATTAATGCATTTAGTAAAGAGTAAGTCCATTGTTTTTGAATATTTTCCATTTGCTTGGATATCAGATCACTACTTCATATTTTAACCTACTTCTAATGAATGCTGTAAACCAAATCAGTAAAACCTTTATTCTGCATGTATCAAAAAACTGTGCAATATGCAAACTTCAATACTGAACCTTCCATTTGACTTGTTGTTATAGAGGTTTCATTGATTTGGGTATCAGATGACATCTTGGAATTTATTGTTATGCCAAGATCATTATAGACAGCAACTTAAATATTCATAGGTCCATAGTCATATGCTACGCTAATGACCACCAGAGCCTTTGTAAGCCTAGGGGTCCAATCCAACCCAGTTGTGTCCCTATGTATCATGGGCATTTATTAGCAGGGGGGGCATGTTAGTTAGAAAGTTTCTAGAGGTTATGTGGAGTGTATATTAGTTTGGGCATTACTTTCTGCCTCTGTCTATCAGAGACATGAGGGCCAGACTCAGGATGAATTTTCGATTTCCCACCAATTGGTCAAGGTTATGCTTAAGTAGGGTTAGGGATGGACTCTGCTTCACATGAATGGGAAACCTGTTCCAGACCATTGGGGACCTCTGAGACACATATTTGTCTTGATAATATGACTTATTTATGTCACAATCAAAATTTAAATCCTTGAATCTAGTGGTTCTAATGCTGTTCATTTTGCAGATGTGCAAAGGTATAAGATAGTTGAATTTGCGGATGCCTTGCATGCCTGGCACAGATCACTTCTCAGTAACCTGTAGGAGAAAAAGTATACAGCAGGGCTTTAAGGCAATCCATACAGGACAATGTGTTTATATCCTGATTTCTCCTGGTAAGGAACCTTTGTAGGAGTTTCATCTGTTGCATATGTTTGGTCAGGTACATACCAAAGAGGGCATTATACTCAGTGATGGGTCTAATATGAGCTGAATAAAGTGGCATTATGACTTCCTTGAACCTGGATGCCACGCCTTTTCTTATAAGCTGTGTGACATAAAATGATTTTCTTACTGTCTTGATCCATGTTGATTAAAGACCAGATTACTGTCACAGTATGTGAGAGATGTAGATACACAGTGTCACTGGAGGAAAATCTCTCACATGCACACATGAAAAAATGGAAACCAGGTTGTCAGTGTTGCACCCAAAACATTCAATACCAACATTAAGCAACAAATACGTAGACCCACATATACAGAGGTACTCACATGTAATCTAGCCAAACCTCCAAGACCTCCCAAAAGCATCTCTCAGTGACCCATGCACACTCAAAAAAAACAGCACTTCACACAACACATAACTCTGAAAATTATAGTAGCCCCACTTCCAAGCCTATAAGCAACACAGCACACAACCAAATGTTCTGTAAGACATAGTGATGTGCCACTTACCAGGCTAAATAAGGAGGAGATCACAGTGAGCTGTCTGCCTGGAGCCAGGATCCACCACATCATGCATCCACTTAGGTCTTTAAACCATAAGTACCAGTACGACATGGTCAAAGTCCATGTTAGCATAAACAACCTAAGATGTACCTCAGTGTACTATATGACGAGAGACATAAAGGAGCTCTCTGAATATATGTCCCAGGCAAGTATGAATCTAGCCTTGAGTAGCATCCTACCTTCACCAATGATGATGCCACAGTACCAGCAAAAGCAATTTGCTTAGTTTCTGGTGTCACAAAAATGGAATCGAGTATCTGTCAGCCTGGGGAGACATGATCGACAAACCACAATGCTTTGCCACAGATGGTTTTCACTATTCACTGCTTGGCTTCCGGAAACTGGCAAAAACTTTATGTATCCCTATAGTGCCTTTTTTAGGCTGCACCAAGTTGTTAAACCCTCCAACATAACCAGAATCACTCACAGCCAACTAAAGGGTACTTCTGCTCAGCACTAGGAATTTAAATAAAAAAATGCACTCCCAGGAAGCACTCCTCATCCTGGAGAATGCAGACATATGAGAAATCACAGAAACAGGGTTCAGAACCATGGACAGCACCCTGGCTAACAAAGGCTACAATGCCATTTACATATTTCGATCCCCCTCAGCTCAGGATAAAATAAAGGGAGGAAGCATCTCAGTGTTCATAAAAAACAGGTACAGCACTAGACTGGTCCAGCAACATGACTAGCTTGAGCTGCTCCATGCCAAACTTACCATAGGTGCTACCCCCTATCATATCCTTGCTAGCTACAGATCACCTGACATGAGTCTAGAAAACCACATCTCCTACCTAAACCTACTGTAATCATTTAACATTCAGCCATACACCATAGTTATGTTTGACTTCAACCACTTTTCCATAACCTGGGAGACTTATATGAGCCATAATTCACTTGCACAGAGGTTTTTTGGATTTTGTCAATGCAAACACCCTGGAGCAACTAGTTAGCTCCCATTTAGAGTTACAAATATCCTAGACCTGGTACTCATGAACATGGGGGGATAATGCTTCCTACTGTGCGTTAACTCTTCCCTGGTAAGATCTGACCACAAAATGACCTCCTTTCGTATTAAAACTAACGTAGAACCCTCACCAAACTTCAGACCTGTTAAGAACTTTGCTAAGACCAATTATTTCAAACTAAATGGCAGCTTTACACATTCATAGCTGCATGGAGGAGGCAGTACCTGTCTGCGTCAAACCTATGATTACTGTCAAAAGTAAACCACCCTGGTGGACCTCTAGCATAAATTGGCTATTCAACAAAAGGAAAAAAATCCTCTCCATAGCCAAGAAGGAACAAACAAAACAGTGCAAAAAGACACTCGCCAGCCTAAACAAAGAAATTAGAGAGCTGGTCAAATCTACCAAAGCAAACTACAAAGCAAAGATAGCCTTCCAGGTGAAAGATAACCATAATGTTTTTTTAATTATGTCCATAACCCCAGATGAAATACTTAGCAATGTGCTGAGTTAATCATGAGCAGCAATGCTTACACCCAGACTGAAACTATAGCAAGCCTGCTGATTGACAAGTTCAATTAAAATTTCAACCCTCATCACCTCCTACCATAGCAAAAGAAATACCCACAACCATCACCCTACCACTCATTATGAAGTAACAGGTCCTTACTCTGCTTGTTAAAGTCAAAAACTCAGCCTCCTTGGGTTCCAACAACATTCCAGGATGCTTCTTAAATAGCTTAAAATAGAATCTATAAGGGCCACTAGATACCATCTTTAACCATAGCTTCTGCACAGGCTTTGTCCCAGAGGAATGGAGGACTGCATGGTGGGGGGCATCAACTGACTCAGGGAACTACAGACTCATAAGCTTGACCAGTCTTATCTTCAAGGATATGGAGAGAATTATTGTGGACCTGATCAATAATGAGATAGGAAATCTCCAAAAACTTGACCAGACCCAATTTTGCTTTGTCAAAGGGAGGTCTTGCTTGCTTAATCTGGAGGACTTCTTTGAGAAAGTTACCAGGGCCATGGATGAGGGTAAAATGGTACACACTGCTTATCTAGACCTGTCCAAAGCTTTTGAGACAATCCTCCACTCAGGGATCATAGATAAACTTACTACATTAGGCATAAACCCCTGCATAGTCAGGTGGCTAGCAAACTGATTCATTGACAGGACACATGTTGTCCAGATAAGTGAATCCACTTGCGATAAGAAACATGTTACTAGTGGTGTCCCACATGGCTCAGTGTTGGGATCACTTCTGTTTGGTATATTGGGGGCCTCTGCCTCACCAAGTTCACTGACGACTGTAAGCTAGGAGCAATCATTGAATCTCAAATGATATTGACATCCTACAAACTGGCCTAAAAATGACAAACGACTGGTGCAAAAACCATGGTCTGAGACTAAATGCTAAAAAATGCATAATCATATTCTTCAATAAATCGTATATCTCTGCAGATTATAGCATTAGTAGCACACCCCTAAAAGCAGACTCAGCAGTAAGGGACCTAAGAACACAGATAGATAGTAACCTACATTTTGACCACCAGATTGCTATGGTAGTGAGGAAATCCTTCTGTTTACCTCAACGTATAAGTAAAGGCAAGACATCTAGATCAAAGGAGGTTATAGTGCCATTGTACTCGGTTATCACCAGGCCCATAGCTGAATACAGTGCTGCCTTCTGCATGTACCTAACCAGACATTTATACCACTTGGAGTGGCCCCAGACTTACAAAGCATTCTCTGATTCAGCCGTGATGAAAATGTTACATATTCTAAAAAAATCATATGACAGTTGCACATTCCATGGACCTGAACATTAATTGTGACTCTAACAGAACTTGTTGAAGAGAGAAAATTGTATACCGAAGGCTACCTTGTCTATGGAATAAATTTCCTGTCTTCGTAAAACAAAGCCTGTCCCCCACTATCTTCAAAAAAAATGGATAAATGGATGGGGAACTGTAAATTCACTCCTGGGATACTGCCCACTTCCCTTGTGGACAGATGCAGTCTGTAAAATGACTCAAGGCTGCAAAACACAAAGACCCACTACCCCAATACCATCCCACCCCATATCTGGAGAATTAAGATATAATATTGTCATATCCTGGATATTATTGGCTAGACTTATGAAGGTGCTTGTGCTGTTAGCGTAGTAATCTCCTATGAAGCTAAGAACAGATGTTCCCAGATCTCTTGCTACTGGGTTAACTCTTAGGGATGCCTTATTGCTGGAGTAATTAGCCTGCGGGCAGTTTTCCCAAAAGGCACCATAATGCATTTCTTGGCATTGAGTTTTAGTGTGTGACGTTGGCACTAGTCATTTATCTGTGTTAGACCTTCTTGTAAGATGTCTGTGTCATGGGGAAGTCTATGATATGTCCCAGTTTGCAGTCATCTGTGAACATGGTCAGCCAAAGACCCTTGACGTTAGCCTTTACCTCTGAGAAGTAGATGCCAAATAGGAGCAGTCCCAGCGTGGAGCCCTGAGTTATCCCACTATTGACCAGTCTTGCAGTGGAGGTGGTATCACCAGTCCTGACTTCTTGGGTTTGTATGTGAGCCGGCTAAAAATCCAGTGAGTTATGTAGGAGTATATGCTCAGTTTGGTCAACTATATCTGAGTGGGATATTGTATTGAAACCTTAGCCAGGTCAAGGTGCTATTTTCCCCTCATCTGTTGCCTTGGTCACCACCAAATTTAGTAGGCATGATCTTCCCTTGACAAAGACAAACTGGTTTGGGTCCAGTGTCTGAAGGTTGCCTATATCTTTGTTGATCATTTCAATGATCATTTGCTCCATGGATTTGCATATTAGTCTGGTCAGACTAATAGGTCTGTAGTTTCCGGTATTGGAACAGCAGCCTCTATACAGCTTTTTACATGGTTGTACAGGATCTCTATGAACAGTTCCACAAGGTTTTTGTGAACTCAGGTTTGGGAGGAACATTGACTTTTGACAAACTATCATTTAATAGGGTGTAGTTTACTTTGGAATCGTTCCTAACTCTTACAGGTTTTGCTGGAGTTACCAAATTGATTTTAATTTTAAAGGAGACAGCTTTGTGGTCTGGCCTCACCAGTGAGGACATGACACTGTGATGGAGGTTGGGAGGGTTGCAGCACTCTCTAATACTGGTGAGTACCAGGCCCTCTATATTTGAACATCTTGTGAGGGTGTTTACTATTTGGTCAAGGGTATCTGTGTTAATAGAGTCCAGGAATCATTGTGCCTGTGAGTATGAGGCAGCGTATGTTTCTCATTCTATGTAGGGGCAGTTAAAGTCTCTCATGAGTAGGGTATTTGGGTTAGTGGGGAGTGTCTCCGGTAGGTCTAGGTATGAGTTATGCGATTCTAGGGATAAAGCACAGAAGGTGTCTGTAGCATGCTATGATATGGTGTAGGACTTTGTCTATGGTAATTCGCATGGGGATGAATTCCAGGACATCGTCTGTTTAACCGATGTAGTGTTATGCTTGTTACTAATACAGATTGAGACCCTCCACGTTTTGTCTCTCTCAGTTCAGCTGATGGCCTAAATGTGTGAAATGCACTGAAGCCTTGCACTGCTGGAGTCTTGTACTTGAATTCAAACCATATCTCTGGAATGGCACAGATGTCTATACTCTGCAGACTAAGGAGAGCTTATAGGGTGTATACTTTTTTTTTAGGCCCCTAGCACTGAGCAGTAACACCTTTAGGTTTCTTTGGGTTTAACTTGCTATGTCGGTAGGTTTTATCAATCTGGCATTGCCTAAAAAGGCTCTAAGCCGGTGGATAAAGTTTTTGCCAATATTTGGAAGCCTAGGGGAGATAGGTGCAGATCATCCTTTGCAAAGCAATGTGTACTGTTAACCATGTCATCGCCTGCTGACAAATATTGAATCTCCCTGGAAAGACACTAGAAACTAGGCTAATTATTGAAGTTACTCATCTTTTGTTCATACTGTGACATCATCCTTGGTGAAGGTTGAATGCTGCTAAATGCAAGGCACTTACCTGCCTGAGACATATATGTAGAGAATTCAACAATATGTCTTTTCTTATAGTCCAGGGAAGTATGTCTCAGGTCATCACTGCCCACATGGACTATGATAGAACCATAGTGGTAACTGTGGTGTAGTGACTTGTTTCAGTTTGAAGAGATTTATATGGATGATGATGTTTGATTGTGCAAGGTTAACATTTTTAACCTTAAAAGATGTCCAAGTTGTAATGTAATTTTGAACTTCTTGCAAGATTATGGTGTCACTGAGGTAAGAGATGTTTTTCCTAGTTTGATTGTGTGCATATATTGAGTGTAAAATGAAAATTGGACTAAAGATAAGTTTTTTGCGTATAGATAAAACCCAGTTCTGAAGCTAGCTAGTCCTATGGTTAAGCTTCTTCTGGTATTTCTGTGGGACTGGAATTTATCCAGGTTACTTTGACTAATCCCTTAAAATCCAGTATATAAAGATCTATTTCTAAATGTTGAAATCCCATATAATCGAAAGTCATTTTTGCTAGACGAAAATCGTGAAACCTTTAATAGCTGAATGGTGAATTTTTCCCAGGGTAAGTAAACACTTGCCCAAACATAAACAAAACATACACCATAGTAAATAAAACCCACCTAGGTGTGCCCCCCCAACTATATATACCAACTCCGGGACTGCACTACAGTGGAGAAAAGGACATGTTGGGCAAGTATTTACTTACCCTGGGAAAAATTTGCCATTTGTATTCAAGGTTTCATGATTTTCATCTCGCAAAAATGAGTTTGAATTATATGGGATTTCAAGCTTCAGAATGGAATACAGTACCCCATTAGGGCAACTACTTGAAAGTGTGTTATACACTGTTTTTTTTTTTTTTTTTTTTTTTTTTTGCATGCCATTTATTATAACCTAATTTGTTTAAATACTAGTTTTATTTATACATTGTAAGCTAACAATTTGTGTCCCTTATTTACAGTTGTTTATATTTCCTGTATCCGTCATGGGTTGAACCAGGTCCTTGTGGATCAGTGTCAGTGTTCTGCTCTGGTCAGCAAAGATAAATGAAATGCTGTAATATTAAGATGCCTATCTACATGGGTGAACATCTGCTTTAAATTTAAATAGACAACATCAAGTTGAAGGGGTTTATAGTCACTAGAATTGCCTTCTTTTCATTTGTTTAATTTCTTTGATTAGGTTATTGTGCAATTCCTTGTTTCCCCTAATGGAATTTTACTTTTATTGACTTTTGTTTACTAGTCTTTTGATGTGACTTGAAAAAGGATTGATTTTTAAAAAGCAGTTACAGTTGTTAGCATTTTCAAAGCTTTGATTTTAGTTTTGAAAATGCTATGTTTTTCCTGCAGCATTCTTCTACGTGATTAACTTCCTTTTCCAAGATGCATCATTCTTCCTAGCACTGTAATAGACTTTGATTCACAAAGTATATTTTTTGTGAGGTAGAACCAGGGACTTGCTTAGATTTAAAGCAGTAAATTGTCACATTCACTGCATAATATCAGATGGTTCTGTTTTGCAGTTATAGCCTAGCAGATCATTTCTATTTGCATTTTCAGAGATGTTGATGTTAAGCTCTTCCTGTTCACTGCAAAGCACTTGTCAATATTCCATAGTTAGAAAACCTAGTGCGATTGGCTAATGCACAAAGAATACACTTTTCTATATTTCATTTCTCAGTTTGGAAAAGATTGGCTGGTCAGTATTTTAATGAAAATAATCTTCATGGAAAGTTTAATCATAACTTTCTTCAAGAGATGAAAATTCATTTTTTCAGTTTAGCTGAAAAAATAGTGCAACTTAAAAATGAATAAATGTTTTCTTGATTACCTTTTGGAGTTTGCTGGTAACAGAAGTAGGCTACATACTGTTTAGTGCTGTAATTACAACACAGCTTGTAGGCTGCTTATTTGTAAATAATTAAGTATAGAGTAGTTGGAAGCAGACCCTGTAGAGCTTATAGAAGTTAGCAGTAGGCTTGGAAAAACTTGAGCACCGACTGTTAATGTGTTTGTAGTGTACCCCTATAGTCAGTTTAACTCAAAACTGTGACATTTCTAAGCCGCCTGATAAGTGCTACCTAGAGCAGAATGAATTCTAACTGCTAGTGTTTTGGAGTGCACTTCTGATTCTGATTAAGCAGAGACAGGTTGTAAACAAGTTTATGAGGTTACCTTTTAGATTTCACAGTAACACTACAGTGAGCTACTATTATGCGATTTAGCAACAGTTTGTTGAACCCGACAGCCTTCTGTTCTATACATATCAGAGTGGAGGAAACTGTCTGATATACTATATTAGCCTGTTCATTTTTAGTATGAAAATATTTTTTTATGTATTTTTTTGCTGGAGTGACGTAACAGTGTTGAATACATTACAAATGAGGTCAGAGATGTTTGATATATAATAAGCAGGAGTAGATAGTTTTGTGCAACCACCGAGCAGTCAGAGTGTATTCTTGTTATGGTTGCTTCATGTTTAATCAGTGCAACTCTTTTTGAACAGCCAAATCATGGTCAAATGAGGTCTTTGGTGGGGTAATGGATCAGGGCCCTCTGCAGCCATTCAAGTGTCCCAGTCTCTGTCTCGCTCCTCAGTTACCATAAACTTTGCTCAAATCTATCAGTGTGCATACTGTTTTCTTCTTTATGTCTACAGTGATTACAGATATTTGGATTTACTTTAAAATTTTTATTTCAAATTTTGTAGCACAAACAGTTATAGCCCTTTGCTAAACAAAACTAAAGCATCAAATTGAAAACAGACTTAGCATGAGAAATATTAAACCTGTCTGCCCTTGAAACTCACATTCATTGAAACTGTATTGAAACCTACATTCACAGAAAAGGCATATGGCCCGTGGCGGATTAAATATTCCGCTGGGTTATTATCAAACCAACGGCCATGCATAAATGCTTGCTTTCTTTGATTCACCTTCCTGATTGTATTAAATTACATTCCTTGTTTAATACAGTATCACATTGTTAGAGTGTGTTTTAAATTTGTAGTTTTGAACATTTTTCCTGTATGCAGTGAAACAAAAGATATGAACTAATAATGACAAGACTACCCATTTCAGAACATTTCAACCATAAAAAGCCTATCATACTGCTGTCATTATAATCCACCAATGTCAGTCAATACAGAGAATCTCTGCAGAAGTAAAAGTCATCTGAATAATTGAATAATTCCACATTTAAGAGAACTGCAACTAATAAAGAGGTTGCTAGTGGCAAACAGCTTCACATTTCAGTGCTTCATGTACAAATTCAGAGCCTCCTGCCACTGAAGAATACATTGTCTGTGTTACATAAAAAAATAGTGTGCTGTTGATATGTAATAGGGAATTACTAGCAAACTAACAACAGGTTTAAAGTTACTAGGCATCTCATCCAAAGGAGGGCACACTCAGGAGTGCAGCACCCAACCCTCCTTTATACTGCACAGAAGTGTCAGCAATCAATCTGTCTGCTGTGGGAAGAGAACCCACAGCCTTCTGTACTAAAGGCAAGCATGCTACACATTGCACTACTGACACTGAACAACGCAACTATGAAATTCACTGACGTTGACAGACTGTTTTCCTCAGTGACTTGCATAAAAAAATTAAGGAGACCTGACAGTTGGTGTGGAGGTTTAAGGCACCTGCTTGCCAATAATTAAGGTTCAGGGTTTTACTCAGCATAAAGTAACTTAACTTGACACCCCACAACTGGGGCATTACACACACACACACACACACACACACACACACACACACACACACACACACACACACACACACACACACACACTGGAATAGCTTTACTTGGCTGCACAGACATAAAGACTGCACTCACTGAAATGGCTCTATGGTGGCTGTGTTTGCTCTTTGCATATCTCCTTTCCCTTCTAAAGATGTGTTTGCTTTGATGGCTGCTATGATATCCTAAATCTCCCATGGTTTCATGTGTGGTTGCTCTGATGCCCTAAATCAAATCTCCTCCAGTTTGTAAAGATGACATGTAAGGACATTGTCCTAACACAGAAGTTTCTGAGGATGGTATCTTACAGAAGTCTCCCACAAGGACTTAAAGCCCTGCTGTTTGCAGAAGTATCCCAAAAAATAATGGTACTTGTTTCATTTACAGAATGTTTTTTTTTATTTTTATAGCTAATTCAGTACCCCCTCCCCCAGCCAACATGAGCCCTAGGTAGCTTCCTAGGTCACCTAGTACTAGATCCGGCTCAGAGTTATTGGTATGAAAGCTATGTAAATGATAGTATATTAAAATACAAAGTGTGGAAATCTTGATTTTTTTATCAGTTTAAAACTGAATTTCTTAGGCTAGGTGCTTATTTGCAGTTACAGATAGTTCAAATGAGCTAGCTGGTGAAGCATAGAAAATGCTGACGAGAGCCTGACCAGCCAACATTGGCTTCAGAGAAACTGTCAGTCTTTAGAGTTATGCTTACCGGTGAAGTATTACTTCCAAGCACATCCCTCAACAGTCCAGATTTTCACAGAATATCCAAATATTTCCTCATATTTTTGGTCTATTCCTCTTAAAATTTGTGGCTTTCTGGCAAACTACTGAGGACTAAAATCACTAAATAATTACAGTCATTGTGTTTCAGATTCCATACCATTCATAAAATGCATGTTAATATAAAACCTGTTATTCTATCAAATGTATGTATTTATAAGAGCAATATTTTAAAATATTTCTTATTTTGAGGCCTTTGTCCTCCCATTTTCTTTGGCATTGTCCAGATTTCTTGCAGTAAGAGGTTCAGAGGTATGCTTGCAATGTATTAGAATACATCTTCTGATATCAGCTGAATTCTGGTCCTCACTGCCTCTAGCTCATGACCAGGATGCATTGTTCATTTTCTTTTATAAGTCCTAATTAAACAATGCTATGCTTTTATTTGTCCAAAAGACTTTGAGACAAAAACAAACCAAAATATGCCATCACGACCAGTTTATTAACCAATATCCACATATGAATAGTAACAGTAAATACTGAACCATACATTACATTCTTGAACACATAGGAGACATACCATTGCAGGCAGCATTGACAACTCACACGACCACAAATGGTGTTAAATGCTTCCACTCATTTTGAACACCCAGTTTGTGAAACAGCTTACCTCTGCTCACCTCACAAACATTAAAGGGGAAGGAGGAACAGTCTGTAGTAATTCAGTATTGCATTCCTCGACTTTCCATGCAAGCACTTGCAGCTCCTCTCCTAACCCTGCACCTGTGCTGCAGTACAGTCGTCCACCTCTTATGGGAAGAGGTAACATCTTAGGGCCTGCCAAGGCTCACACCTTAATGGCTGAGCTTTCTGACATCTGTCTGCTGTGCCTTGTACTTGACGTCATTCTACCATGTGCACAGCCATCAATCACATAGTTCAGTTATGTTTACTTCTATGTTTCCTGAATTCATTAACATAGTCAGCTGAAACTCAATCTATTTCACATTATTTGTTTTGTCTTGGAAAGTTTGCTCCTAATACCTAATCATCTGAAGGCTCCTTTAAAAACCTCAGAGTTGTACAATATTAAAGGAAATGTCAGCTGTGTTAGCAGAGTCCATTTCATTAGTTATGAATGCAACCACTAATTTTCTGTGTTTTGTTAAATTCAGTTGTACCTGCAAAACTGCTGAACCTGCAGTAATGAAGATGGCCATAGAGATGTTTTCAGTATGTGTAGGGATCTGCTGAGTTCTCCTTTCCTTTTCAGTGCACTCAGATAGATAATAGACAGTCAAGTTGAACCTCATGTCTTCAAGATCCAGTACTTTGACTTCCCACCCCACTAAACCAAGTCCATGAACCCTGATCTACTGCAAATTGCACAGCTACAGTTAAAAATTGCAAGCATAGCAAGCACATCTGCAACACATCTGTAGGAGGTTGTATCCCCATATCTCCACCATAGACCCAGCTACTTGTGTTGTCTAATGCTGAGGTTGCCAAACCATGCTTAAAGGGGGAAAGCTGGTACTTTGTAAAACTGGTGGCTCCACTTCATGTACAGCTAAACAACCTGAGAAAGAATAAGAAGTGTAAGAACTACTTCCAGGCACACTGACAGCATACAGTTCGCAATATACACATCCATCCTGTTGAAACAAAATGTGAGTAAGTGCTTCACTAAACAAGATGGGAAGCAAACAATAAAATGTATTGCACTGGGACATGGCAGGATGAGTATTCCCAATCAAACCACGCCATATTTTATTGCTTTCAACTTCCTCAACCAAAGCTGGTGTTGTCTGGTACTGGACAACTTCCTTTCGTATCAGACCTGCATGCTACTGCAATCACTATCATGATACACTCCAAAAGCAACCACTTCTGCTTTTCTATGCCATTAATAATGGCATGAGGAACATATATTCAATGCAGCTTTAATTTCACAAAAGATGACAGTATACACTGGACACATTTAGCATCATGTGTGTTCACAAACAACAGTTGCTTCAGATTCTGAAAAAGCCTACCAGAAAATGGAACATACCAAACATTGTTTGTGTTCCTAAATAAACTACTAATACTTTTATTTCAAGTTTTATCACCATTTGATGTGCAATGATCATGGGATTATAAAACTTAATTTGTTGCTAGATAATTCTGCCAAACTCAAATCGAAACCAATGCACAGAAGATTAAGAAGAGATTATATGGAAGCAAACAGTCACTATGTAAAATCAATTGGAGTGATGTGTTCAGGGGAAAAATGCAGAAGGAATGTGGAAAAGTTTTGAAAGAGAAACTGAATGTTTGAATGCAAAAAAATATTTAACTCAGGAGGATATATAAGAACAAGATGCTTGATTAAGATGAGAGACAAAAACATGTAAGAAATGAAAACGAGGTAAGACTATGACCTTGAAAACTGAACTAAACATGCTGGGCAGACAAATTAAACATAGTGTGAGACAAGATCAAGAAAACTTTGAAGAAAATTGATATTGAACATACTAGGAGACCATTTTATAGAAACATAAGATGCTCTAGGATTAAAGACATACACATTGATAGACTGTGTGTAGATTCTAAAATGTATTCACAAGCACAACAGATTATAGATTTACTTATAAAATCATATGCAAAACAGTTTGGCTCCATAAAGGGGGTGATGTATTTACAAAATCTTATGCAAAGTAGTTTGGATCCACAAAGGGTGTGATAAATTGTCCTACATCCAGGTAGCCTCAGATACTGAAATCAAATTAGATTATATTGAAAAACAACTACCAAGACTGGATTCAAACAAAACACATGGAGGAGACGGAATTAGTAGTAATGACTTGAGAACACTCCAGCATGAACTTACATTGCCATTATATTTGTTATTAACTTGGTTGTATAAATATGGGGAAATTCCTCATGACTGGAGACATGCACTTGTTAAACCTGTCTTTAAGGGAAAGGGGAGTAGAGCAAACTTCGAGTCATGCAGACCCATAAGTTTACCTTAATTTGTGGAAAAATAGAATTCGAAAAGTTGGAACTTGAAACCTTATATCAGCATGTGTATGTTGAAAATACATCTGTTATCACATTTCACATGATGCTGTATAACAATATAATAACAGCCAGGAATGAAAAAATGTTCTGTGATGTAATTTATATAGATTTAACTTCAGCATTTGATAGAGTCATTCACAAAACACTGATCAATAAATTAGAAGAAATAGGGGCTGATGTACTCTGGATAAGATGGATAGCTGCATAATATATGGCAGGTATCATGGAACAGTTATCAGGTGAAATTCGAGGTTACAGTCAAAGTGTCCCAGAGGGCTCTATTCTAGGCCCACACTGGTTTAGATTGTATATTTAAGATCTAAGTTTTTCATCTGAGGTGTTCTACAGTCTGTATGCAGGTGATTTGAAAATGGGTAAACTGATTACTTGTTTTACAGATAGGGCGTGTTTGTAAAAGAACTTGACTAAACTGTCTATTTGGGCACATGGTGATAAATACATCAAAAACTAAGCATATGAGATCTGAGAGACCTAAATTAAAAGGTATATACTTAATACAGCACACAGTGATTCAGCTGTAGATTCATTTAAGGGCCTGGGTATATGGGTAGATCCAGATTTGAGTTTTTTAATCATATCAACCAATTGGTTAATGATAGTTCTAGAACTATTGGTTGTATAAAAGATTTATAGAGTCTTGGAAGTAAGAAATGATGAAGTCATTGTTTGTTAGTTATGTTAGACCCAAACTTCACTATGGAATAACAATATAGAAACCTTATAAGAAAACAAGCATGAATAAACTGGAAATAATACATCAGAAATATACCAAAGGCATCCATGGTTGTGAAAGTTTAAGTTATTATGAAAGACTGAAATATCTGAACTTGTACAGTGTCTCATATAGATATTTTAGTGCAGACCTTGTATATAGGGCATTTCAGCAATAACCCACGCCTGGGTGTGGGTAATGCTGGATTTACCCATGGTTGGTGTGGTTTGGTCATGAGGGCAAAGCCCGAGTGGCCAAACAAAGACAATCGTGGGTAAATCCAGCATTACCCACACCCAGAAGTGGGTTATTGCTATTATACAATGACATTATTTAAGAAAAAAAAATAGTTACTTTTCATAAATAATGGCATTGTATAATGCCTCCGTGCTGCCCTAACACAGCTGTCCGGTATCCTGGAGCAGTTCTGATGTACTGCGCATGCGTATATTTACACAGTACATCAGAGCTATGTGTAGAGGAAGCAATGGAGAAAGGAAGATCTCCGTTGCTTTTTTAAAGTTATCTCGCTATGTTAAATGAGTTATCTTTAAAAAAAGCAACGGAGAAAGGAAGATCTCTATTCCCTTTTTTAAAGCTGTCTCGCTATGTTAAATATGTTTAACATAGCAAGACAGCTTTAAAAAAAAGCAACGGAGAAAGGAAGATCTCTGTTCCCTTTTTTAAAGCTGTCTCGCTATGTTAAATATGTTTAACATAGCAAGACAGCTTTAAAAAAAAGCAATGGAGAAAGGAAGATCTCCGTGGCTTTTTTTTAAGATATCTCGCTATGTTAAACTCATTTAACATAATGAGATTACAGCAACGGAGCTCTTCCTTTCTCCGTTGTTGCCTAACACAAAAAAAAGTAAAGACTTATACTAATAGAAAAAGTCCGGGCGACCAGACCTTTTTCCATTAGTATAAGTCTGATTTACACTGGGCACGCTGACCAATCAGCGTGCACATTTTGGAATATTAATGGGGGGGGGGGTCATTGTATAATTAGAGATAACTACCTCTGGGAATGGTTGCAATTATCAAAAAGTACTAGAGAATCATCAGACAACCTATATAGAAGATTCTATAGGAATGAGAAGTGTAGTAATTGGTTCTCTGAGAGAGCAGCTGATGCATGGAATACACTACCAATTTACATTAAAGCAAGCACTGTTTTAAATGCCTAATGGTAACAACTCTTTCAGTTTATTGGAAGGCTAGAAGGGCATTATTTCCTATGGTTGAAATATTTGTATGTATCTGTGTATCATAACTACTTCTTAACTTAACTCTTTGAAAGCATCCATGTGCATTGTAGGTACTGAACAGTCTTAAAGGTATAAGAGCTTGCATACTGTTCACATAGATAGATGCATTTAAAGCTGCACACACTGTAGTCATCACATCCATCCATCCATTCACAACCCCTTTTTCCCCATTTTTTCACATGAGATCAGGGTGTCACTTCAACAGTTGAAATCATCTAGAACTAAGGCTTACACTGCCGGGTAGCTAGCCCTGCCACAGTTGTTCTTCCACACCACACACACTCATTTATGGACAATTTAGAGTGCCCAGTGCATCTACTGCATGCCTTTGGAATGTTGGAGAAAACTGGAGTATTCAGAGGAGATCCACGTGAATACAGGGATGACAAGCAAATTCTGCACCGAAGGTACCCCAGCCAAGAATTGAACTGGGGGACCTCCACATGTACCCTGCAAAAGTAGTTCACTGCAAAGTACATGTCCTTAATGGGGTCCTCTCTGCTATAACAAATGACTGATCAGCATACGGACTATTTGATAAAATGCCTTTGTTTAAATCCCCCTCCATGTCTACTTCACAGCCAGCACAGCCACTTACTGTACCAAATCTGTATTTCCTAGATAACCTTGTCCTCTAATCATGCTCCCTACTTTTTTGTGCTAATTCCTTTTATTTGTCTGGCACTTCTTTCTCTCTCTCTCTCTCTCTCTCTATAGCGCTCCAGCTAATGGCCCGCTATACGGGCATCCCCGTTGCTTAAAGTTTTTGTAGTATTACTGCTATTTATTAAATTAACAATAATTTTAATTGTATAATTTTAATGAACAATAATTTTAGAACAAATATACTAACAAAAATCTTTGAACTATATACAAAGAATATAAAATGGTTCAACTGAGAGCATGTAAAATGCTAAGTAAGCAAGGATATGACAACAAATGCATAATACAGTGTAATTCCTTGAGCCATTGAATTTTGCTGTGAGACTTGGTGATATACTTATTTCAAACAAATCAGCTGGTATAATGCTAAGCTAACACATTTACAAAAGTGACAGACCCAAACTATAAACATCTTTAATAAAGTAGTGCAGACTTTCATTGAGTAACATTTCCTAATGTAACCACTGTTTTTTTTTTAACAATAAACATCTTTATTGAATTATCACTTATGATAACAGGCAATCATACATTTATATAAATGAAAACAAACCATATTGACATATTTTCAGTTGCTAACATTGTACCTCACTTATAATCTTCTATACAGTTATTTTCAATCGAACATCCCATAGCTCATTCAATTCCTGCCTTCCCTTATACCTTATTCCTCCTCCACAACATTATTCTCCATGTACTGTTTCCACAATTCCCATTTTTTGCATGCAGTTTGCTTCTAACCTTTGTTAAAGATCCGACTTCTATTTCCTAGTGTAAACACTGTTATGAAACATGCTCTAAATTAACAGTGTTTCTTTTTCTTGTTGCCAGTCTTGTGACACATGTTTAACCACTGATGACAGTTTAGGGCTGGGAAAGATAGGAGGAAGTGACTTTTTACCAGCTTTACTCTCCGTGGCAGGGTCCATGGGCCCTACCTGTCTACAGCAGTCTGATGACATCCATGAGCCTTTCTTGAATGGTATTTATTAAGGTCGTTGGTGGGAGTAGGATAGACATCCTTTTCATAGTGTATCGAAGCACATGTGATGCATAGACTGTGTCATGGGACATCCATTACTTAGCTAGGCATAAGGATAAGGACATTTGTTTTAGATTGTAAAACAATAGGTTATTATTATGAATGCTGTAGAATTTGTGCTGTGTTATAAATGAAATGTGTATTAATGTTTTAAGAAAAGTACTGTAAAGTGCAGAAAAATAAATAATATGGCAGGATCCATTTATTTTGACTTATTGTTATTGCTAGCTTCCCAGTTAAACAGTAATGTTTTCTTGTACATAATTAAGGATGATTTTTCTATAGCTTTAGTAATTCTCGTGTGTGTGTGTGTGTGTGTGTGTGTGTGTGTGTGTGTGTGTGTGTGTGTGTGTGTGTGTGTGTCTCCCTTTTTCTTTGTTGCACTTCCCTGCAGCAAATAGCATGCTCACAGCTGGTACTGTCCACTGTGAAAAAAATGTATATCTGTTTGCAGTAAAAAAATATTTGCTTGTTTTACAGAAGGCTAAGTTTTTTCACATTTCTGACTAGTATATTTCCTTAAATATGAATAAATATACTTTTACTACTTCTGGTGGCTTTTTTGACTGTTACATAAACCTTTGGCATGTAGTATTAACCCACGTCAAGGTGGCCTTGACAGTTTCTGCTGTAGCTCTCTGTGCAAAACTATATAAAACAGATAATATGAAGGGAGACATGATGAGTTTTCACAAAGCATACTTCATGCTTATAACTTATAAAAGATGTCTTTATGTCTGTGTATGCAACTTCATATAGAATGATAGTTGTCTTCCTGCTTGGTTCTTAAAAGCTTTATAAAGCACTGGAATGAAAGAGATGGAAATACAAAGGAAAGATTTATCTTGATTAAAATATCATGAAGGGCTTTATATGACTGGAGCTAAGTCTGCAAATACAGTAGACAAGCCTGATTTGATAGAGACAGCCTGGTGCAGCTGGAGATAATAAAAACATGAATTATATGCTACTATTCAAGGTAGGCAGAATGCTGGACACTTGAAGACAGAAACTCAGACTGATGGAAGTAAATGCTCTGAATGTATGTATTATTACCAATGTCATTGTTAATAGTAATAACTTTTAGTTGCCAAGTTAAACAATGTTAGGAAATGTTTGTAAAGTATGACATCAATTTAAAGAAAAGCTTACCTCATGTCACGGTCATTGCATATTTCGTAACTAAGTTTTATACTACACTTGGTAGTAGGGCTTCATAAATTGTGTTAAAGAAGCAGATATTCATCAAAAGTTGCTAAAGAGTGGTATAAAAAACGTGTCTCAAGCTAAATGTAGAGAGCTCGCGTTTTCTCAGGTGTTTGTCTCTTTCACCACCCAATACATTGTCCAGCCCAAAGACACTTTTAAATTGGCTGGTCAACTCTTTTCATCCCTGGTGCCAGTCCTATGTAATCCTGTACCCTATGTTGTCAGAAAACATTCTGGAAAAGTAAAATTCATGATCTGTCTGTATCACTTTTTGAATTAAAAAAATAGCCATGAATTTGATGAGAATGTTCTCTTTCAAGTTATTTTTTGAAGTTATCCTCTGTGCATTTTATTGTAGTATACCTAATTATTTTTGCCTGATGTCTCTGTTATGCATGCTTATGGTTGTGTCACTTCAGTTACTAGTTTATTGCAGCCAGCTTCACTAGCATTACAACTTATCTCAGAAATGAACAACACCTGCGTACATTCTAAAAATACTTAAAAAAAAAAAAAGAAAGAAAAGGTATCTGGTTGATGTCTGCAAATGCAATGTTAACTTTGGCTACACTATAGTGTATTATTTTATTACCTTATTTAAATGTGTGTGTGTGTGTGTGTGTGTGTGTGTGTGTGTGTGTGTGTGTGTATATGTATATATATATATATATATATATATATATATACACACACACACACACACACACACACACACACACAGTATCTATCTGTAACTGTCTGTATGTGTAAAAGTATGCATATTTCCAAATGTTAGCAGAATAGCACAGTATTTTATGTGGACAATGACTTGTAGCAGTTATGTTCTGCTCACCATTAATCTGTGTAAGTATTGTTCAGTTTTTATGCTTACCTAATTAGCAAGTGATAAATATAACAAGTAGCTGTCTTCTAAAGAATTTATATGTAAATTATACTTTTTTGCATGTAAGATACTTTTCATAAACACTGCATTGGTAGTACACCAGAAATTACCAGTTTTGCTCAGTTTTCATACTTTTAATGTATTAATATTTCAGATTTAATTTACTGTTCTTGATAACTGGTTCTTTTGATTTGTATAAATATATGTATAAGTCAGAACTAATAGAAGCCCTGCTGCATCATGTTTTCACTGTCGGTATATTTTGTGTGTTCTGTAATCTCTATCTCAGCAAAGGAAGGTTCACTTCAGATGCTGTTGGCAAAATAACCAGCATATGTATTGCAGTGTCACACTGTGTTCTAAATCCAGTATGGGGAGGGTATATACTAAGCTGTAAAAAGACAACAGGAGTTATAAATAAAGCGACAACAAAAACTAAGTTTCATTATTTACATTACTTACTTAATGTGAGTTTTAAAAAAGAATATTTTTATTCACTGTTACCTCTTTTTCACATTTATAAATGTTTATATCACCCCTCTTGCCACAGGATTCATTTTCGTTATTAGTAATGTACCCCCTAGCCCTCCCTCAGCTATCTTGCATGTAGTGTTAGATAATGGTTATGTAGGAGAGTTACAGATAACAAAGTAGCAACCTTTGAGCGATTGAAAACAAAACACCGAAAGTAAGTATCCTCTCAGGAACAAAGAACTTTTCATAAGGATTTTATATCTTAAACAAAGCAAAACCAAGAACCAGACAATTACTCCAAAAAGAAAGAATCTGCAGACATGAAAATCCAAACGGACCAGCTGTTTATTCGTACAAAACACAAGTAAGGCGCTTTCGTCAGTCTAATCAGCTGACTTCATCAGAACAAATTAGAAGACACACGAGCAGCCTTTTATACCTAAAGTATGTCACATGCCTAAAATGGCAAAAGCCAAAGTACAAAATTAATAAAACAAGTTACATAAACATCACATTTCTAATATTTTTATATCTTACATTGATTTTTAACAAATATTGCGTTGTACGACAAAGAAAACAAGAAGCCTTTCTGTGACATTTCATACATTTTTGTTATACAGTGATTATAGTTAAACTTAGAGGAACGTAGCAAAACATACAACAACATTGCCATGTTTGCTGCCAATTCATCCTCCTTTACCCATCACCATAAAGCTCTGCATATCCTTAGCTAGCTGGAACTCCCCCCTCCACCTCTCCCACATTCAACTTATAACAGTACATAAAACCATACAGAAACCATTATCCTGCTCAGCTCTTACCCCATTAATTAACATATATTTCCCTAAGAGAACTCTTAGATCAGAAGGCAAACACCTTCTCATACCATAAATAAACTGAATAAATACCCTGGACAAAATGTATAATTGTACTCAGTAGCAAAAAATTTGAACTCCATACCTCGAATCAAAAGAACTACTTCTAACCTACCCACATTTAAATGCTCCCTAAAAGGATACCTTACAAAATCTTGGACATGCTGCAGTGCCAATGCTGGCTGAACTTAGTCACTATACTTCAGTCACCCCCTTCAACCTATATCACACTTCACAACCCTCTGTAGTCCCCTAATTCACGCTTTCTTTTGTTTTTCTCACTACCTTACCTTATTTAATTCATCTCTGCAGACCTTTCCTCCACCTCTTTCCTCCCTACTCACCTGAGCTACCTGAAGCCAACCTACCCTGCACTCTTCTTAAAATCTCCTTCTCTCCATCCTTTGTCATTCTATAATCATAATATGAAAACCATCTCTCATACCAAGACATCACTCAATTTCCCCTTCACTGTCTGTAATCATGTAATCTCTAATATCTCTTTAAATATTTTATTAGAAATGTCTCAGGTCTCATTTATCAGAGGTGCAGAGGTTAGCGTTGTCACCTCACACCAAGAGGTTCTCCAGTTTGATTCTTGGCTGGAGTGCCTCTGTGCATAGTTTGTATGTCCTCCCTGGATTTGCATTGGTTCCCTCCGGGTACTCCAGTTTCCTCCCACATTCCAAAGACATGCGTCTGGAGCATTTCTCCCTGGGTCTTTGTTGAAAATGGGCTCTGTCCCAGACGAAGTTTCCCTGTAAACAAATGTTAAATAAAAAAATAAATAAAAATACTAATCTATGTAACAAATAATATGGTTTGAGTTTTTCCTCACATATTTTCTCCAACTCCTGTTATTGTTTTTCATTACTACTATGAAACATATGTTCTATGTTCTTCAAATTACAACATCTTTCACTCTTATTGTTTTGTAGTGTAACATGACATTTTGTGATTTAAAATATCTGTACTTGTTTTTTGAAAGGTTGTGACTGTGGTGCTTTTCTCCCTGGGCCTTCACTGAAAATGGACATTTTCTGGCCCAGTTGGACTTTATCGGTAAACAAAGTCAAATAAATAAATAAATATGTTTAATGTTTTTAGTTTTGCTTCTTAAGACTTCTTCAGAACATGTACCATATTAAAATAAGGAATGGATTAAATAAAAAAACCCTCTTCATGACTCAGAAAAAAAGTCAGCGAGCAGCAATTAAAACTTAAGTCTTCATACTTGTTTATGAAGCAATTAACTTTTCTTCTGAAACTTTAAATTTAAAATACTTCCTTTACAAATTGAATCATTGGTATCAGAATATGTAGTAGCACTTGGTGCTAGCTGACATTCTATTTAATGGTTCTTTAAAATGTTTTTATAATCAGCCCCTCTGTTATGCAAGCATATTGCCAAAAAATTTAAATTTACTAAAACTAGGACATATATGACTATGCCCGCACAATGCATTTTCTGACTACTTTGTTCTGCTTTCTGGAGAGGATGTTCCCTTAAAGAAGAAACAAAAAAATAAACATGTTTCTTTTTCTCCTAAGGATCCACAGAGTGGCAGGCTGTCACTAAGCGGCTATTTGCTTCTTTAATGTACTTAAAGCCTCCTCAAGAGGTTTTGCTTCCTGCTCCTCCTTGGTCCTCTACTCCCCTTAAAAGGCCTAGAGAACAGGATTATTGTGAGGATGAGTCAGATTTGGATAATAAATCCCTGACTTATTCTACTCAAATTCTTTATCCTTTAGACTGTAGGTCAGAGGAGGGGGAATCTGTTAGTCCAAATGTTCCTTTTGAGGAAATTTCCTTTGGGGACACACTCTTTAGGGTGATGGATTTTTTAAGTGGGATTGTGATCAGATCTCTTGCTGCAGTTGGAATCTCCTAAGATTGGGATATTCCTCCTGCTTTGAATGTTTTTCTGGATGCTCTTTCCAACACCTCTCATGTGCCTGATTCTCTGCGCTGTGCTCCCAAGAAGCCTGATAGGTTTTATAGGGTTGCTGAGGATTGTTCTTTCCTATATAAATGTCCTGCTGCTGATCTCTCTGTTGTGTCTGTCACCTCTGATAAGCCATCTCAATTACTTCCTTCACCCAAGTTATTGCCTTCTGACAAGGATAGCAGAACTATGGAAAGGCTGGGTAAGAAGGTTTACACTTCTGCTACCCTAGCTTTTAGGGCTATTAATTATCAGACCCATATGTCTAGGTATGTGTTGTCTCTTCTTTCTCAGGCCTATCAACTTATTTCTGATTTTCCAGTCTCCAAGGGAAAAAACTTCTGTTCTGTCCTTGCTGGGGACTTCCTCTCAAGTCATTTGTCATTCTGTTAAATGTAGTTATGATCTTGCAGATGCGTCTTCTATTGTGCTGTTTTTAGTTCAGTGATAAGGAGGTTTTCTTGGCTTTGGCTTCAACCTCTACCTGATGATGTTAAAGGTAAGTTGATGGATGCTCCTCTGGATTCTAAACATTTGTTTGGGGAAGCTGCTGCTGGTTTAAGTCCTTTCAGGATAAGGGTAAGGCCTTATGGGAATATAAACAGGGTTTTTTTTTTCTCCTCTGCCTAGATTTCAGAGAAACTACCCTGCTAAGCCTGCCTTTGTTCGTAGGCAATTTTTCCCTTCTACTAAAGGTAGGAAGACTGGCAAACAGACTCCTCCTGCTAAGGCGTTTCAGTTTTCAGGGACTCCGAAGCTTTCCTTTCCCATCAAACCTGGTGATGTATGACTCTCCATCTCTTCCCAGCCACATTTGTCTTTCTCTTTTCCTTTCTCTTTCTGTTCCTGTTTGGCTTCAGATTCTTGGTTTCTGTCACTTATTCATCAGGGCTACTTCATAGTAGAGAAATCCCATCCTCCTTTTATGGGCATTCCTCAGCCTCCTTGGGAACAGCTTTCCTTTTTCCCCAGAGGTTCTTCAAAATCTCTTGACTCAGGGTACTACTAAAGAGGTGCATGTGTCCCAAAGGGTAACGAGTTCTACTCCAGACTGTTTCTAGTGCCCAGGAAAGAGGACACAAGATCTATTCTAGACCTCTCTCATCTAAACACTTTTCTAAAAGTGTCTTCCTTTTGGATGTTGTCCCTTCAGATTCTGTTTTCTATTTGGTGGCTCTCTCATATCCTGGACCCACTTAATGTGGATGTTCCTTTGGTTTTCTCTTATTTGTGTGAGCTGCTCAATGCTGGTTTGACATCTACTTCTGTTAAGGCCCAGTCATCACTATCTCTGCTTGTCTGCCATTTTCTCCTCCTTTAGCTTCTTAATTTGAGGTTAAACAATTTCTAAAAGGCATCCTTAATATTAGACCTCCCTGGGAAGGCTGTTCCTCCTCTCTAAGGACTTAATTTTGTTTTGGAGAAGTTTATTCAGGCTCCTTTTGAGCCTGCTGTTTCCATTTCCTTGCCACATTTTTCCTTGATGATTGTTCTTTTATTATCTCTTACTTCTGCCAGACAGGTGTCTGAGTTGCAGGCCCTTATGGCTTATGTTCCTTTTTTGGTCTTTCATGAGGACAGGGTGTCCTTGCACACTAACCCTTCTTTTATGCCTAAGGTGGTTAATGAGCTATCACTGAATTAGTCTATTAATCTGCATACTTTTTTCCCCTGTCTGCAATCTGACAGTGAGAGGGGGATGCATACTTTGGATTTGCATAGGCAACTCAGAGTTTATTTGGATAAGACTAAGGCTATTAGAGAATCTGATCAGGTATTTGTTTCTTTTCATCCTAGATCTTTGGGAATTGCTTTATCCAAACAAACTATTTCTTCGTGGATTTCTAAGGCGAATTCCTTTTGTTACACTTTTTATGGCAAGAGCCTTCCTTCTTCAGTGAAGGCTCATTCTACTACAGCTGTGGCTTCTTCTGATGATTTTTCAAGGGCTTAGATACTAATTCTATTCTTGAGGCAGCTACCTGGACTTCTATGCATACCTTTACCAAGCCCTGCAAATTGGATGGTATTTCTAGAGCTAGGGCTGGTTTTGCTAGTGCCATTCTTTATGGCTTTTTAGGGGACTCTTCTCTTCCTTCACCTTCCCAAGCTTCCTCTTGAGCGTTGGCACTGTCCTATTTGTTAAGAATACTGCAGCAGTGAATGTAAGGACATAATACAGTTGTGTAAAATCTTACCATGATGGTAGATGTTATTGCCTTCACTGCTGCAGTAATCTTTCCATCCCTCCATCCCCCTAGTCTGTTGTCATCCTTGGATGTACAGTTTACCTCTTGAGTTTCTTGGACTGTGTTCCTACTGGGGCATTCAGTTCTGATTATGGTAAGCCTGAACATCAAATTTATGCTCTACATTATACAAGGAGCATTCTGGTGATGTTCGGTGTACCTTTTAAAAGCAACAAGTAGTCCTTGGTAGGCTGGCTGGACATTCGGGCTTCCACTGCAGGGAATCCCATCTGTTAAGAATACTGCAGCAGTGAAGGCAAGGACATAGGTTCATAGCATGATACTAGGCTATTGGCCCAGAGGCCCTTATAAGCCTAGTCAAGAATTTGGCCCATGTTCCCTCAAAGTCAGCACCCGTTTCCCCTATCCAGCAAGGACACAGGTGGCATCCCAGGGGTGTATTTTCTGTTTCTCATCCTGATGTCCAGGTTCCTCTTAAAGTTATGTTACCATTATGGTAAGATTTTACACAACTGTACTTTCAGTACATGTTGTTTTGCTTTGTGACCCAGTCCTCTATCCTAGTTCACAAACTTCAAACAAATAAATAAGTAAATATATCATTAATAGAAAATTTGTGATACCTTTGCCCAAAGACAATTCGATGTCTAAAAAATCAGTCTCGTGTAAGATCACTTGTATATAATTTTTAAAAAAATCATTTATATGAGTCAAATAATCTGTAAACTCAAACAGTTGTTCAGCTGTTCCTTACCTCAAAATACTTATACCATCAATTAATAGGCCATAGTGGTTTTTATAAACTTCATTATTTTTCAAATATTTATTTTCTTAAGTCCCTTATATTACATTACTGTATGTTGGGGTGACTGCTCATCCCATGGTCTCACCCGTTTGTTGATGACAGTATACATTTTTAAGCATGAGAAATAACTGTTATGGAAGAATATCTGCATAAAACAAATTGCTTGATTTAAATATTTTTTTGAAATTGTGCTATGGTCCATTAAAAGTTATCTTAAGACTGTCAAACCTATATCTATAATTGTGTACAAATCAATCATATCAGCAGTTGACAATAATATATCATCAAGAAAAGTAACATATTTTAACATTTTCTAAAAATGCCAGTTACTTTAGAATTGATCCTAGAGTTACCAGCTACTTCTGAGTTAAAGATACCTTGTGTTCTGATCACATAGGCATTTAAGTGTTGGACTAACTTACAAAATCCATGTGGAACAGTTTGTGCAGTCAGTCCACTTTCTAAATTTAAAAGGAATTGTGATTCCATCATGGGTAAAAACTCATGAGAAACAAAACTAACATACTGTGTATACTAGTTTAAAGTCCTTCTTATCAACACCAAGCAAAAAACACATGAAAGATAAACTGAGAGAAACACAGGACCAGCATGAATATGTTAAGCATTTTCCTCTTTACATGATAAGACTTCTCAAGCGGGTATTTCATTTACTCCCACGTGTAACACAGATGATGCTGAGATTCAGATAACTATTATTGTATATATAAACTGAATTCCCAGCTAGAAATGCTTATGAATCATTACTGCAGTGGTTTATTTTATTAGTTGCAATAATGTATCACTTATTCTGCCTTTCATTCATTGCTAGCGTTCAGTATTTTTCATTTTACACAGTTTGTCTAAATTTTCAAATCTACTAAGGTTTAGTTTCATGTCAATCTAATGTTGATATCTGCATATATCTAAAATTTAAAAAAATTGTAGTTCCCTCAGGAACTTGCCTGATAGCACCCCTGCCTTTGCCCAGTTAACTCATTTGTTAAAATGGAAATGGATATGGGTATTCCTGTGTTAGGTGAGAACACCATGTACTTTGTTCCTGCCGAAGAACCCCTGTTATCCCTCCATTCTGTGGCAGGATTTGAGGGCTAGGGAAAATCCAGTTGCAGGTCTTGCGAGTGGCCTACCCTCTCCTCTTGAGATCACCCCTCCCCCAGTGGCTTTTCCAAGCCTGAAGTCATTACCTCCTCCTCACACTAACTTCCAGGACTAATTTTTGCCAATGCACTGTGGTAGCACAAGTTCAGTTGGCTCGAAGCTCCACCAGGTGAACATCTGCTGCTCCTGCTAGGTGTCACTGTGTGGAGAATCAGAGTTGCCTCCCTTCCTCCAGCATAGGTGATCTTGAAGTGACCTCTCACTCCTATCCCCACCAGCCAGCTCCTCCTACAGGTACTTGTGCCAGCAATCACACGCAGGTATACCTTAGTGCTGGCTTAATGTTAAAAAATTCTTACAATTCATTAGTTTCATCATCTTAGCCTCTTAGCCAATTTTAAGAGTCTTTAGGTTGCTATTTATAAACTAACTTTTTGATAGTTAAAACTATTTAATAGGAAAACAATAGTGGGACAGATTTACTTTCTGTTTGAGTTGTATGATGAGAAATGTTAAAATTATTATGCTTACAAATGACATTGTTAAGTAACCTCCCTCTGTTTTTATGCTGGATAGTGATGTAATGGAAAGAGTGTTTGGAGTTATAGAGGCAGGTATGCTATTTGAGAAAGGAATAGTCTTGGTCTTTATAGCATTTGGTAAATGGCTTTTCCCATGTGTGTGCTAAAAATCGATGCTATTAGCTGTGTGCTGACCTCATTTAACAGCACAGTTCACATAAAGGGTGTGCCATCTGCACACTGGATGGTTATTCTGGATGAGAAGAGGTACGCATGCCAGTGTCAAAAAATGTGGGGATCCTAGCAGTAACCTTAACAGATACATGTGTTGACTGGTTTTGCATGGAAGACTACATCAGATTAGAAAACAAGCAACACATTTCAAAAGGTATCTTGAAATTCACATGGTGGTTTCACAAGTGCCAAACTTCATGAGCTGTTAAAGTCAGGGTGTGGTGACCAATCATGTTGAATGTTTCAAAAATACTGAGAAGTACAGATTGACAACTAAGCAGTGATTGAGTTTGTCTGACAAAAATCACTGATGGTTAAGGGTGTTCCCTAGGTGTTGTGGCATGAAAGGAAAATGTGCAGGGTTGTGTAAAGTACATTAAAATTGTCTAGGTAGGTAAAGAGTTATTTGGGTATACACCTTTATAAGATTTTACAAAGAAGAGAAAGAAGGGTGCCAATGAAAGTGCATAGAGGATTTCCAAAATTTAGAGACTTAATTTTTTACTGACAGCAATTACTTTAATCAGAAACTTAATAGACTATTCTGCCTACTGCAAAGCTAAGATACTCACTAGAGAGCTGATCTGTATAAAATGGATAAAATGGATTTTGTAAGGAGAATGTACACACATATTTTGTGATAGTGGAATTATGCAAAGTAAAGGTAAGTAATGAGATGAACAGCCCAGCCTTCAAATAGTATCTAAACCTTCTTCCAGTGTCAGAAATAGAAGTATTAATTAGGTGGCAGGGATGTGATTTCTTAGCATGGCTGATAAATTAGCTGGTAGTGTTCCAAAAGGCCAATGAATGATTTAAATGCTGTTTTTTTGCATAATGTAAAATGATTTTTTTCATTGGTGAGTGCAGATGATTTAGCTTTGACTGTAAGTTCAGGATGCAGCTGTAGCCACTGTGTGGCTCTACTGTTATGAAATGTTTTTCATTGTTTGTCATACTGATGTATAAGATATATGATTTCTGATGGAAGCCAATGAGGCAATGATTTTGGGCAGAAATGTTTGCAACTTTATGGGGCCTAGGCTGTCGAGTAAGTTGAGAAACAATGCATTGAAGTATCCTACAGTGCAGTCTGATCTGTTACAAATCAGGGGACCCATTAAAACCATTTACGTGATGTTATGAAGGTAGAGACACCCCTGTCGCTCGTCTGATCAGGATAAAACAGATGAATTTTCGTGGGTTCAGTTCAAGCAGCTTTATTACACATAAACACATCATGAATGAGGCTTTGTAACTTAAACAGACTGACTACTACACTCATACATGTTAACAGTCTGGCTGTTCTCCCAAAATGGCACTGCTGCCTGCACATGCTCACTATTTATATGCGCGTGCTACATCTGGAAATGCTTCTTAAAGGTACATACACATGCTCTGATCTACAACCCCTCCAAAAAAAAGATCCACAGAGGTGCTAGGTGAAGAACAAATGTCCTCATTACTGAGATGCCAGCAAGGATATAAACAACCTTTATGGCACCTAAATCACAGCCTCCTAGATGGTGCTAAAATATGTACTCAGGTCTAATTGAGGTGAACCTGTAGCTGTCAGGGGAAAACAAAAAAAGACAAACTTTTGTTATGATATCAGGGATGCAGGACAGAATCCTGTAAAGTATTCTATGTTTTCTTACCTCCTTTCTCAGTTCATAAAGGATTTAAGATAGGATTGAAGTTAGAGTTGGTTGCAGTGGACTAGTCATCATGGAAGTCACCCAGTATGAATACTAGTTTTGCTTTGGAAGTAGAAGTTCTCCTGTAGAAGATACCCTCTTCTTAGAGTTTAGGCGCAGCCAGCAGGATACGTGGAAGGCATTTATTCCAAATGTTATAGAATCTTTGGATTTAAGTAATTTCAGTGAGAAGATGCAGTTTGTCTAACTGCGAGTGACAAATGATGGTAGGGAATTTAAAACGCAATGCTCAGAAGTTACATTTTGACTCATTTTTGCAGTGTATTTCCTTCTGAAAGTTAGTCTTTTACATGAATGATTAAAGAACATTGCATTTTATGAATGAGGTTAAATTTCTTTTATTGTTTGTTTTTAATGTATTGTTTCAACCTCAGCAGCTCTGGAACCCCCTACCCTTTCTGTGATAGAATGTCTAGATTTTCTTCCTGGACTGTTTTTTTCTGGTGATAGTGAGGGCCCCAGAAGGCACAGATTTAGGTACTAAAACTCTGTAGGTGGAATACACATTAGGTCTGGGGTTGGCATCATCCTTGGCACTTCAGTACAAGGGCGTAGCCAGGCATACTCTTTGTACTCTGTTGAGTACATTTTTTCTTTGCAGCACTCATAAATGTTGTAGCTTTTTCAGGCTAGATTATGTCTGTAACTGCTTAAAGTGATCTGTCTTACAGGTACATAGAGAGAAGATTGGTAATTTAAAAATAATATCTTTAATAGTTTTACAGGGGACCAGCGGAAATGATGTCATTCTTATTAGCTGCTGGGGGCAACATTTTTAAAGATGCGTCCATTTTTTTTTAGATGCCAGTTGGGTTGGGGAGCAACAAAAAGAGTTTGAGTACAAAATGGAATTTATTTACTATACTACTGCTTCAGTGGGTATTTTCTCTTTGGTCTAAGTCCCTCTTTTGAGATCTGACATATAGAGTACTGAAACTGTGGCTATATTAACATTCCAGATACACGTATGCGCTTCCTTGGATTTGTCCACATTCCTGTAAGGCGCAACATGATGCTTGCCTTGTTATATACGTACCACAGTCCAGTATCACTGCATGTATACCAGCCTCCACCAGGTGGAAGTATAGCAGAAGACTGGAACACATGCATCTGTTTTCAGTTTGGCAGTTAGCAATGGTGGTGCTGCAGTAGTGTTGTCGCCTCACAGTAAGACGTTGTCCTGTTCTATTCTCAGCTAGAGCATCTTCTGTGTGGAGACATGCATGAATGGGCATACCTTCGTTGAAGGTTGTGCGTCAGGGCCGGCAACTCGGCACGTAAAAATCTACTGCCAATCATTAGTGGACCAGAGTTCCGCTCTGGCAACCCTTAACCGGGAAAAGCCGAAAGACACAAGAGAAGTGGGCACTCACTGCCATCTTCTCTAGATGGCCCCTTCAGCTTCCAGGACACTAATCGATTCTAAGCCACCTCAGTCATGGTCAGGAGTTTATTCCTGTGAGCTATAGAGCTGGCAGTTCAAATTTCCTTTTTGTTTTGAATACACTGTCTTTCTTAGTGACCACTCCTATGTTCTTGAACTTCTTTAAACCATTGTTGTATTCCAGGCTCTGTACTGCCTTTTCTTTCCATGGTTACTTTAATATGTTGCTGTTTTTGAAGATGAACTAAAAGTGATTAATGCTATGTAAGACCAATGCATCTCAGTGCTGAAAGGCACTACATTTTACAGGATTTTCCTGTCCCCACAGCAAATGACATTATTTCGGACCTGCACATGATTCACTGTGCATAAAACAACACTGATGACTGCTTGCATATTGTGTCTGATATGTACTATTTTATTCGCTTATTTGGTTTATCTGTAGCACCAGTCTGTGACTAAAATTGGTCCAACAAGAACAGTACCCTACCCTGGTTTACAGAATTAAATAAATAAGTACGTAAATAAATACTGAGCTTTATCTATCAAAGAAATAATGGCTTATTTAAAGTTAAGAAAAGTTTGTATGTAGCCTTGCTTCAGATTATGAAAGTAGAAGTGTTTCTCACGGACTTCTGTTCATCTGCTCAGGAAAATGTTCATGATGTAGCCATATGATGCTGCCTAGATATTTAGTTCTGTACTAATAAGAGTGTATAACATGATCATATAGCTAATACAAATATGATATGTGAAAGCACTAATGTATTCATCTTCAGATTTTATGCTGATGCAAGCATGCCATTTATTAGGCTGTATCATTGTGTAATTACCTTTAATCTTACTGTATTGTTGAAGTTACCTTATCTTGCAGTTCATGTGTCATTTTGTAATAGACAAGTGCCTTGCTTACACTTCCTTGCAATTGCTTTTATTTCTTGAAGACAGATTTTAGACACAGGCTGTAATAAAACTGCTTTTCTCTTACTTTCAATAACTGTAGCGCTTCCAAATGAAAATAAAATATAGCCTTCACTGTTCTTACATATAATTAACTTTACAAAGCCTGGAAGAGTCGTTTACTATCGTCACTTTCCCATCGTTCTTTAAATGAAGGACAAAACTAAACATGATGGGGGACAAAGGCCCCAAATCAGGGACACTTGTTAAATATTGCTATTTTTCTCTTACAGAGTTAATGGAGTAAGGTTTTTATTAACATACATTTTTTTGAAGAATAGACAGCTGTCTGGACTTATCTGGCAATTAATTGTCACCATTTTTTTCACATATCACAAATTTTACAAATGACTGAATATCGTGCTGAGACAAAAATCAAAGACATTTAGAAGGTATGCACTTAAATTGTTAGGGAAAAGCAAATTAACTTAAAAGAAAGTTACTAACAACTACAATTACCTAATGCAGCTTAAGGTATATACATTTTTCTTTTTCAGCACAGTGATTTAACTTTTCTGATAGCTGTTTTTAATTCGGTTTGTCTCCTATGCTCACTAAATTGAATTATCATTTAATATTACCCTCTTATTGGATTAGCTGAAACAACTACAGCACTAAACAATGTACAGCAAGGTATTTCTAGAAGTTGAATTTCAAAATCTGTTTATTCTCTTCTCGCTAAGATAAGCAGTCAGATGGTCGTGGTAGCACTACTTAGGGTTTGAAGACTCAGCAGTAGAATGGATTGTATAGAACCTTTTTTTCTATTTGTAGAATTTTGTATTCTGCACTATCATGGAAACTTGCTTAAAGATAACAAAATGATTACCACACATTTGAAGGTACGCTGCAGTTCTGATGGGATAGGTGGTAGTGTTACATGTTTGTAAAAGGAAGAAAAAAAAAGCCAGGACCGAAGATAAAGGTGCTGGACTTAAACTCATTTATAAAATAATTCATAGTTCTTATACCGAAGATGCTATAATAAAAGCTTACAATGAGTACATATTATAGTGTTCAACTTTTAGCATTAGTTTTTTTTTATATTCCCTGTAATTATAAGTGGTCATGATATCATATTTAACTAAGAACAAGACACACTAGATTTTTTTCCCTCTGAAAGGTTTGAAGCACTAAAGCAGAGATTCATAAACAGGTTGTCTTGTACACAAATCTGCAAAAGGAGCTTATGTACTGGGATACCCTGTCATGAATCATAGTCCTAAATCTGCCTAGTAGAACAAATTTACAGTACTGCCTTGTAGTTTTCTTTAGAAGTAGTAGCAATACCATTCAGTGAGCCAACCTGGTCCAAAGTAAGAACTTTGATACTGATCCCCCATAAGGACAGTGTAGACAAGTTATCTGTACTAAATGCCATCACCTATATAGTTTGATGGGAAAACACCTATGTTGCAATAACATTCAACAAGTCATGGTGGATTATTATTTGTCCTTTTTACTGGAGGTTATTTGTGTCCCGATGGACTCTGTACTGAGATCACTTCTTTTCAGGCATTTCTTTTCAGATATGAAAGTGTAAAATGTGTTTTGGTAACATAATATGCAGACTGTTTTAAATTAATTACTTTGATAATATAATTCACAGCTATCCAAGAGTCCAGAAATGATACATATCTGATGCACTCGCAATACGTTTTCCTTTAGTGTTAACATAGCATTATGAGATTTGGTGAAAAATAAACAATGACTTCCAAACTAATAGTGAAATCCTGAAAAAATGATATCACCATTGACCACCTCAATCCAGTAGCTTAAATGTAAACAAATGAACTTTTACAAGAATCAGAAGGACGTATTCTGTAGTCCATCTAATTCTAAAGGGTGCATCTTATCATTCCAGAGTTATCATTCTCACACTTTTTACTCCACTGATATGACAGTCCAGTTGTGTAAGTAAATTTACCATAATAATAAGTATATGTTCAAACAGATCACTGTTGCAGTAGCCTATACTAAATGGGATGTTCCCTGCCAAGGATCACATGATCATCCGGCTACTAAAGCTTTAGGACACCTTCCATGTGCCTTAACTGCTGTAGTGCTGAAGAAGAGTGGCATAAAGACAGTGGTGAGGATGCCAAAATCTCTGAGCTTTCTTCCCTCCAAGTGAGGGAGGCTAGACTCCTGCCAGATAGGTGTTTGCTAGGAGAAGATGGGAAAGACAGAAAACTCACCCTGGCATTAAAAAAAAAAAAGAAAAAAAGGAAAGGAGAGAGGGCGTTCATACTGCAACTCTACTGTTATAGTAAGCTTACATACATGACAGTACTATGTTCATCATTAGATCAGTGTTGCAGTAGCCTCCTTTTGGGATGAATACTAAAGTTTAGAAAGAAAAGGGTCAGAGTTTAGGATCCCTTGGAGAAAAGTCCTAGCAAAGCCTACTGTAGCTGTACAGAAAGTATCCAGTTTGCAGTTCTTGGTAAAGGTGTGCACACAAAACTAACAGTGCAGCTGGAAGATTTCTAGAATATTCACCCAATTCTAAAAAGCCACAGGAGCAGCTAGAGCCCTAACTGAGTGCTCCCTGATGTTGCCTGGACGTATCTTGTTAGGGTAAACATAATAAAAACAAGTAGCATGAGACAACCTTTTAGCAATTATCTGTTTGACACTAACTTTCTTTCCTTCATTGGAAATAAAATGTTAATCAAAATTCCTGCAGGACTTTGTTCTGTCAGTGTAGTAACTGAATTGCCTGTAGACTTCTACAGTGTGAAAAATTCTTTCTTCCTTATTTCTAGGTTCAGGTAAGAAAATGGGGAATTGAATTACCTGGCTTTATGTAAGCTAAGAAATCATTTTAGGTGTCATAGAGGGACTGGTTCTCAAAGTGACTCTGGGTAAGATGAGGTAAGGTTGAATCCCAATAAGAGGCTGTAACTCACATACTCTCCTTAAAGAAGTACAAAGAATGAGTAACACTATTTTCCAAGATATTAACTTTAAATCAGCCTCTTGAACAGGTTTAGAAGGAAAAAGTGCAAGTTTCTCCTGTACAAAATTATTATATTTAATGATAATAATAATAATAATAATAATAATAATAATAATAATAATTATTATTATTATTATTATTATTATTATTATTATTATTATTATTATTATTATTATTATTATTAATTTTCCCAGGTAGAACCACCTGTCTTCTAGGTTGGTGGATATGTAATACCCCTTTAAAAAACTGTATTACATGAGGTAGGCTAGAATGGGGTTGATCGATGGGCAGACAAGCAGAGATAGCTTAAAGGTGAATCATGATAGAAGAGTAAGAAAGGCCTTAAATGACTCAGACAAATACTGCAGAACCAAAGGTATCTCCGCCTTAAAAGGGTCTTGGTTCTAGCTTTGCCACCAATGAGAAATTATTTTCCACTTAGCAATATATGATTTTCTAATTATTTTCATTTTTTTTGTTTATTTATTATTTTGTTGACTGGGTTAGTTCCACTAGGCTAGTAGCCTCTGTGGTGCTCGTTATGCTAAAACTAGGGGGAATTTGGCCATCACATCAGAGAATTTCCCTTTCTATTTTTGATAGGTGCCATGGAATGTTTTACATCCACTTGAGCTACCACTAGCTTAAGCAAATTGGACTCAATTTAACATTTATTTATATATTTATTTATTTCAGTTTGATTACTGGGGAGGTCCACTGGGCTTGGGGGCCCATTTTCAGTGGAGGCCCGGGGAGAAAAGCTCCAACAGGAAATACAGGAGTTTAATAACATGAAAATTCAAAGACAGTTTGTATAACATATAGCAGGTAGCAAACAAAGAGAATAAACACTAGCAATTTCTAATTTTATTCAGGAGGAAAATAGGCTTATATCATAAAAATCTAAATTCTACTATTTAGATGCCTATGCTAACACTCAGGAGTATAGCACCCCCCTTATGCTGCACTACATAGTATTTGTACCGAAGGCAAATGGGCTACCCATTGAGCTACTTTTTCTTAGTCCCCTTTAATACCTGCTGCATGTCATCAGAAAATAAATAACTAAAATGGTATTAAAATTCTAGTATCCAAACAGTAAGTTGAAGAAGTTGGTGGTTGGGGTAAATCAAAGAATACCTGACATGTGTATATAAATCCATCTTATGAAGAGACTTATGGTAATTGCTGTTGGCAATTTTCAGAAGAAGGGAGAACCACTGTTGTCTAGGGCAAAAGTGAGTTACCAGTATCATCTTTGGAGATTCCTTCTAAATTTTAGAAGAAACCTGGTTATCAGAAGAAAGGGGGGGGGGGTTACTGGAACATTCCCTTCCATGTGAATGAGAAGACATCTTTCTTCAAAGCTTTGTGCAAGGAGTCCTGGAGTAGAATTTCTTTAACCTGTCTGTTGTGAATGGAAGCAAACAGATCTACTTGAGGAGTCCCTCACAGCAGGATCAATTCCTGGAACACTCCCAGGTTCAACTTCCATTTGTGGGTGTCTGTCCTGTTCTTGCTCAACTTGTCTGCTACAACGTTATGCTCTGATGGAATGTAAGTAGCCTGTAGGGATAGATTGTACTGATGCTTCCAGGCTACCACAGCTTGTCTGTAAAGGAGATAGAATCTGGTGCTCCCCTGTCTATGTACCACATCACTGTGGTATTGTCTGTGATTACTAGTAGATGGTTTGGAGTCCAATGATGATTTAGAGATCCAAGATAATGTATTAGTACCATAATTGTTTTGGCATCAATGTGCTTCTATTTGTCATCTTGTGTCCACAGACCCAAACTTTCACCCCTTTGCATGCTTTTCCCCAAGTAAACTCTGAGGCTTCTGTGGTTTTAGATTGAATAAGGGTTGGAGGGGGAAATTGGTGGCTTGGATTGAAGGACAGCTAGATCTTCCACCAGACAGTCTCCCTTTTGACAACCCTCAACACTTGGATCTGAAAAAATAGGAGGTGCTAGTGCTACGCCCATACTGAGTTGAGGAACCATTGGTACTATATGTTTTTTCTCATGTGAAATTTGGTCAAAATAATCGTGAAAATTGTACAGGTCTGGAATACTGAGATATTCCCTGGCAGATGCCAGAGTCTGGAAGAAAAATTCCAGAAACTATTCATTGTGAAGTTTCACTTTATGTTGAAGAAATGCCACCATGAGTGAAGTATCTAAGAGACATCCTAGAAACAATATCCTGTGAGTAAAAATGAGGGAGGATTTCTCTAGGGTTCTCTGGAAATCCCAAAGTGCAAAGAAGACCTTACTGACAATGTTTGAAAGACTCTGTAAAAATAAGCCAACTGTCTAAATATGGAACATGTGAATGCCCTGCAATCTGCACGGGGCTATTACTGGAGCTAGGCCCTTTATAAACACTCTTGTTGCTGCTGACAACCCAAAGGGTAAAGCAGAGAACTGAATGTGTAAGCCAGATGCATGAAGTCTTAAAAATCATCTGAAATGTTTGAGAATTGAATTATGTTGATAAGGATCTTTTCAAGTTACTAGAAAACTGAAAAGTGGAATGAGACGTAGCAGAAGCTATGGAGAGAGCATTTTGAATTTTGGAATCTTGAGGTTTAGACAAGAAACATCCGGGATAGGTCACGACATTTTCTTTTTCCTTTATTAAAAGAAATATTCTTGAATGGAAACCTTTCCCTGTTTGATTTTGAGGAACAGGTTCTGTAACCCACTGATACCGAATTTGCACTAGAATAGAGGGAAACAGGGAGGTCTGATTGGATGGATGTAGAGGAATCCCTTGGAAAGAAAGAAGGGAGTCCTATCACCAGATGTCACAGATAGAAGTGAAGACCTAGACTTTGGTAAAGCTTTATTGGATTGCCTTGGTGGTGAGTTAGAAAAACAAGATTGGGCATATAGTCAGTCTCCTTTTTTTATAGTGTCCTTGATTTTGGAAGCACTGTGCCTTCTTTTTTGAGCCTCCTTGCTATTGCTTCAAAAGTTTGTTTGTATGTGCTCTGCTGAAATTGCTTATTCTGTTTCTTATAAAAGGAACCTGAACTTGAAGGAAGATTTCTATTATATTTAGGAAAGAAGAGTTGAAAAATCTGGGAAACTCCTTGAATTAATTTTTCTGTTTCATCAAATATTTTGAGGATCTCAGCAGAGGAAGGGCCAAATAATACCTCTTTATCCAAGGGAGCATTAAGCATTTCAACGTTAACATCCTCTGGTACATGGAAAGAATCCAGCCAGGCAAATCTTCTTATCACTAACCCAGTGGCAGCTGCACAGGAAATAGCATTAGCAGTGTCATAAGAACATTTGAAAGAATTTGTAAAATGAAGTACAGAAGGAATCACCACTGGAAGGCACGCCTCTGTTGTAATCCAAAAAGTCTTTTATTTAAACACAAGTGAAATAAGCGCTTTCGCGTAGAGAAACTACGCTTCTTCAGATATCATTTACACAAAGGAGATCCATATTATATACAAACTTTTGGCGCTCAAATTAAAATCAATCATCCAATTAAACAAGATACCTTATTTCTCATTTAAAGTGCTCAGTTCAACTTTAAATTCAACGGATAAATAAATGGATAAAAATGAATGAAAATGCTACTATAAAGATGCTACTATAAAAAATACTACTATAGAGAAAATGCTACTATAAAGAAAAGAGTTTTTTGTTTATAATCTATCATGTGTGCAGTTTTAAACAATTTTATATAACAGTCTGTTTAGAAAATGTATTTTCCATCATTTAGTCAGCATTTTAAAATTCAATAAAGTTTTAAATATATGCACATTCATAATATGATTAAATATGTATAAATTATCAGGATTTTAATAATCTAGTAAGATGGATCTATATACATACATTTATAATTATATCGTAAATCTTATGTAACCAAACTGTCAAAAACGCGTTAATTAAAACGTACTATTCTAGACAAGAACATATTTTACAAAAGATTTTATGCTTGTATTGTCTAGAGGTATGCAAAATTTATATTACTATATTCTCTATTGGACTAAACATAAAACTTACTAAAAAGATATAAATCATTAGTACCATCTACAATATATGAAAAATAATTTCTAAAAAACTATACTTTAAAATCATGTATTATTATTCTATAAACTTTGTGTACTGTGTGATGCATGTACTAGATATAAACTGAATTATGTACTATAATCTTCTATTATTTATGACCTTCTGTTATTTAATACATGTTTCACAGATAGAAATAAATTAATACCTGGTATAACACATGCTCTTAATAATAATACATAATCAATATCATAGAACTCATTATAAGAAATATAGATCATTAGTACCATCTTCTGTATTTAAAAAATAATTTCTAAAAAACTATACTTTAAAATTCATATATGAATTTTTCTATAAATAATGTATATTGTGTGATGTATGTAATAAATAGAAACTAAATGATGCATTATGGTCTTCTTTTGTTCATGACCTTCTGTTATTTAATACCGGTTTCACAGATAGAAATTGATTAATACCTGGTGTGATATGTGCTCTTAGTGTCAATATCCACTTTAGTTCCACATTAGCCAAATGGTTCATTTTATCCCCTCCCCTTGGATTTGGTGTCACTGTTTGTAAAACCCTAAAACTAAATTTATGAGTATTGTTAACCTGTATGTGTTTAGCTAAGGCATTTTGTTCATTACCTTTCCTTATATCATATAAGTGGTTATACACCCTATCTCTTAACCTTCTTTTGGTTAAACCAACATAAAATGCCTGACAGTCATCACAAGTTGCTAAATAGACAAGATTAGTGCTGTCACAATTAGAATAAAAGTTTGATGTAAAGGTATATATATCTAAAGGATGTTGAAAAATGTGGTTAGTAGAGATATATGGGCACATGTGACAATGGCCACATGGATGAGTTCCAACTTGGGCATGTCTAAAATTATTGTGAATATTCTCTTTTTCTATACATAGAATTTGTTTTAAATTTTCACAGTTCTTAAAGCTAAACCTGGGATAGTCTCCAACAAGTAATATAGTAAAGGGGTCCATAGTAAGAACATTCCAGTTCCTATGGATTATCTTTTTTAATATAGTTATATCACTAGTATATTTTATCATATAAAGTACTTTATCTGTAAAGGATTTTGATTTTAACATATCAGGACAGGAAATATATTTAACGTAGTTCTTCTTATTATCTCTATCTAATAATGTATTTCCTATTGTATGATGTTTACAGTCTTTTACCATATTACTATTATATCCTCTTTCTTTAAAGAAAAATTCTAACTTTTCAGCCTCTATTGAAAGTATATTTGCCTCTTTACAAATTTTGGATAGTCTAGTAAATTGACTTTTAACTATCCCAGGAAATATATGCCTGGGATGCATACTGTCATATCTCAACAGTGTGTTTCTCCAGGTAGGTTTCCTGTAAAGGGAAGAACAAATGTTACCTTGTTCTGTAAATTTCAAGGATAGATCTAAGAAATGAATGTTATGCTGTGAGGCTTCCATAGTGAATTTTAAAAAAGTGGTGGTGGACTCCAAATATGTAAGAAAAGTTTCAAAATCAGTTCTACTGCCCTCCCATATAATCAGGACATCATCCACAAATCTCCTATAAAGTTTGATGTTTTCGTATTGAACATGATTGAATAAAAAACTAAGCTCCCATTGATAGACCACTAGATTGGCGTACGTATTTGCACAGGGGGTGCCCATGGCAACCCCCCATTTTTGTAAGTAGCAGTTATTTTTAAACATAAAAATTTTATTATTTAATACCAATACTAGTAAATGGTTTACCAAAATTTGCCTACTGTTGCTAAAGTTAGAGCATTTTACTAGAATCTCTCTTATAGCTTGCAAGCCGTAATCATTAGGAATACAGGTAAACAAATTCTTGACATCCAAAGTTATTAACAGATATTCAGAGATGTTATTATTTAGTTTCAAACCATCTAAATGATCTAAGAGTTGGTAAGAATCTTTAAGGATGGTAGGTATATTGTCTACAACTGGCCTGAGTAAGTGTTCAACAAAAGAAGAAATGGTGGAAGTGGCCCATTTTTCACTAGATACAATCAGCCTCATGGGTATAAGCAAAATATTTTTATGAATCTTAGGTAGGCCTTTAATTATGGGCGTGGTCGGAAACTCAATTAGAAAATAATCATAAATTTCACTACTAATTTGGCCACACATTAATAGATCATACAAATCCACATGTATATTTTTAAAAATATTATTAATTTGATCTACAGTAATAATCTGGTAAGTAGTGGCATCTGCAAGGAGGGAGATCATGTTGGCATCATAATCTAAAGTGTTCATAATTACTACACCCCCTCCTTTGTCTGCTGGTTTAAACGTGATGTCCTTGTTACGTTTTAAAGCATTGAGGGAGGTTCGTTCATTAGATGTCAAATTAAAATATGTGCATCTTTTTTGTTTTTTAGAAAACAATTCATAAAAGTCTCTTTCACACAATTTCATGAAACATTCGACATTGTAGGGAATGGGAGGCATAAAATTACTTTTACATTTAAAGTTGTTAGTCTTATTTTCCATCTGTGTAACATTTTTATCTTTAAAGAAAGTTTTTAAGGCTATAGTGCGACAGAATAGCCTCAATTCTATCAAAACATCACTAAGAATACTAATTTGTGATGGAATGAAATTTAAACCTTTATTATTTGAAAGAATGCTTAGCTACCTGATACACAGAAAAAAAGTAAGGCATTTAGATTTGATGTCTGAAAAAGGCAGATCAGCAATTAACTTTCTCAGGTTGTCTAAAGAAGCTAGCAAAAACTTAGACATGTGAGTCTGACATTTCACTATTCTGAAGACTAAGGGAGAAGAAGTATATACTTTCCAAACCTATCAAAGGCTCTCCTGTCTTTGTCAGCATGAATAGGGTTAGTTGCTGTAAGGTTTTTGGATAAAGATGGTCATAAAAAATAAATCATTGTAGGGTCTGCCCTATGTTTAGTAAAAAAAAAAAAAGAAATTTGTGAGACATGGGAATGTTATAACATTTATTATATTTTTGGAGGCTTTCTTTTCTGACTATCACGCAAACTGCTGTCTGTAAAGAATGCATCCTCTAAGGCTAGCAAAACAGGAGGAATAGCTGCATGTTGAGGGGAAATGGACCTGTAGCAAATCAAAATATTTTTGCTGGGACTGTAGTTTTTCTTTTTGTTCCCACTGAAATAACTCCTTCATTCTGCTTATAGTATCAGAACAAGACAACTCTTCAGGTGCAGAATCTAAAGAAATTGTTTCCTCAGACTCAGATTTCCCATTCTGTGAGTAGGAACTAATTTCTGTCCCTCAGACTGAGAATCAGCATCTGAGAGAAAAGAGAACATTTTCAATTTAGTTGAAGGGAAGATCCAAGCTGTAATGACTAGAAGGCTTTAAACAACCCTCTGGCAAAACCCAACCAATTTTCTTTGTCTGCATTAGCTAAAGGAGACACAGGACAGGAAAAATGCCTTTGTTTCTACCTCATTTTCTTGGCGGTCCCATCCAAAAAAAGAATGCCATGAAGTGTTGTCCTTCTGCTGGGAACCAAACTCATCAGTGAGGTCGAATGAAGGAACAACATCTACTCCCTTCTATGTTGCTAGTAAAAGTGGTTCTGCTTTTCCTGAAGTAGTCAGTCAAATTACCATGGAGGACTGCCTGCATCTCAGTCCTTCTTGAGGACCAAAACCAGAGGAGCAAAGAGAAACTAATGAGTGGTCCAAGGACTCTGATATGGTCACAGTGGAGTCACTTGCTGACAGCAGAGACGACGAGGAAGTAAGAGTCAAGAGTGAAGCCTCTTCTACAAATTTTCTTTTTCTGTGGAAAGGAATGTCTGAGGTGCAGGGTCCCAGGTTCATTATGCTACTGAAAAAGTGACTGAAAAGCAATTAGCAGTGCCTTAATATCATTATCACCCTTAGAGTAAAAGTTAGGATTTGAAAAAATTATGACAGGAAAAAGCAGCCTGACACTAGTCCTAAGTGCCAGTCAAACGTCCTGGCAGAAATATATATTTTTCCGCAGAAAATAATAGACTTTTTTTCACAGAATATTGAAGGTAGACCCCAATGGGGTATTTATCTGCCTGACCTCATGAAGTGCTAGCTGACTGTCAGTCTTCCACAGCCACAATAGAGAGGAAGTTTCAATGGCAAGAAAGTCCTGAGATGTTGCTGCTCTAACCACTCTCTTTATACCACACTGGTGAAGCTGTACAGTGGTTAGGGTGCATGGAAGGTGTCCTAAAGGTTTGGATGCTGGCAGGTGATCCAGTCCTTGGCAGGATACACCTCATGTAGCTTAGGCTACTGCAACTGTGATTAACTGATAAACGTCCACTTTTGAGTACAATATTCTGCAATCTATGAACAAGCCTTCTGAAACAACATGAAAAAGTATGACAGTTCCTTACTATTAAACTGAACAACTGAGATGTTAAATTTGAATTTTTCATAAAGACGCAATAATTATTTTTACATTATGCTTCATTTAGGCTACTTAGAGGTGATCTCTTTTGACATATTTCTATTAGACAGACTTTGCTGTGGGCATGCATTGTTGGGCATTAACATGACTCAGAGAACTTTCTCCTAAAAAGTGGATACTCACAGCAGAAACAAAGTGCAATGTGTATGATGCATTGTCTTCTAAGATTTCGCCTCACATATCGATTACTTCAAGAAGTAGCGTCTTTCCTAAATAATCTTTATGCATGATTAAGGAAGCAGAAAATATGAACACAGAGGTAAAAGCAGTCAAGCTTTTATTTTAGGTCACTGAAACCATGATATCTTACATAGTTTCTACAATTAATTTAATATGACAGAAATGATTAAGTTTTAATATTTCTGGACTATATCTGTCTTTTATCCCTTGTCAGTGAGGCTTTCTGCAGGCTTCAGGAAATACAGTAATTCTATTAATCTGATGTTGTCTTTTTCATCCTTCCACAACTGATGGGATTTCAGATCTGATCTCGGACGCGACTTTGACTACTTTTAAAGACTTGGATCCATAGCTTGAGCTCCTCTCCTTAGCCATAATCTCCCCTTCTAGTCAGAATTACATCAGATCCCATTTGCCGCTTCAGCAAATGGATATGATCTCCATAGCTCTGTCATTTGGAGTGTTTTTGGTTAAGTGTTATACTCATTCTGTTTTATAACTATGCTCTTTCTTGTCCTTCCTCCCTTTCATACTACATTTATATTTACATATATATATATATATATATATATATATATATATATATATATATATATATATATATATATATAATATTCTTGTTTTACATACTTCTTTGATGTAGATCTTTCGTGTATTTACAATATTTGAACTTCTCCTCCTATTGCTGCCTTTGTATAGGTACCAGTATTCCCATTGTCGGTAATTGTGCCCGTTTTTACCATTATTGATAATCCGTCTCCTTTTCTTTTTCCTTTCTTTCTTTTCTTTTTCAGGGTAAATACAGTGTGGGATTAGCCAACCAGATTTGAAAAATGCACCTCCTACGAGCATGAGATACCCAACTCAGATGCCAACCAGGAGTGTGTATATTGTTTGAGATCTACCTGTTTGGACATTGAGTGTGAAATATGTGTTGGTTTCAACCAATGTGCCTTGGTTGAATGCCAAAGTTAGACAGTTGGACCTGAAGGATCTATTACCATCTACCAGTTCAACTTCATCAACTTCTGCTGTTGCTCTCCCCCTCCCAAAAAGCTTGCTGATAAGGCGAAGGATGATTTTTCAATCAAGGGCAAATAGGGTAGAAAATGATCCAATGATTGCTCTCCCTCTCTGGTTTCAAGTTCAGCGTCATCTTAGAAAATTTCCAAAGCATCAGATTCGTCAGGCCCATTGGATACAACACGGTCAAAATCTAAATCTCTGGCTCAGCTCTCTTCCCCCTTCACTTCATAGCCAATTTCTTCATGGATCCATTCAACTTTTCTTCAGGAGACTGCAAAAAGGACTTCCAGGCTACCATCTACCTCATTATATTTTAGGTCTTCTAAGAGCCTAACTGAAACTGATGTGTACAGGATGATGAGAAAGTTTCTCTGGGTCCAGATTCAGTTGGGAGTTATACCAGCTCTGTCTCCCATCAGACCCATAAGCCTACCATTGACCCCTACCCAGTTATTCACTCCTACTATGATTTGCTTCAGTTTTGGAGCCATTTTGTCTGAAAATCCCAAGTCTGTCTGAGTTGAATCCAAAGGCATGGCCTTATTCGACTCCATTGATGTCTCTGATTCAGTCATCTCCAACCTTGTTGGAGCTGCAGGGATCTCAGAACTGAAGCATCAGTGCTGGATGTGGGAGGTTAGGTTTGACTTTGATGCCTTAAGATCCATTTCTTTTTTCATTGGACAGCTTGGCTTCAACGTCTGCCTCATAGCAGAGTCAGGGAGATGCTATGAGCCATTTTAGGCAGTTGTCTTCATCTTCTGCCAGGGTGGCCCTTGCTTTCCTATGTCTTCGACCTTCAAGGTAGTAGAGAGAGCATTCTGTGCCTCTGTGGATAAGAGCATACTTGCACCCTTCAGGTCCACCCCTTGCCCAAATATCTGTCATGATCTCGAAGCCTATACATCCTGTCTCCTTGGGGCAGTTGGCTCATACAAGCCTTGAGACATTCCTCCTTCAGGACTCAGCTTATACTTCTGGATCCTGTCTAGTGCATCCCCCCAGGAAACCCCTCAGAAGTGTACATGCAAGATGAGGCACTTAGATTCCCCATAGGAATCCCTGACAGAAGACACTGACTTCGATGAATGGGAAGGGTCCCACAGGTCACCCCTTGAGAATGTCTCCTTTAGTGAAATACTCAAGCTTTTGAGACAGAAAGGTAGTTGGTATTCTGACTCCCTTTCTCAAGAGGAGTCTTTGTTTCTTGAGGGTTTTGCTGCAGACTCAGCTACATCCTGGGTAGTCCCACTGGTGGATGAGATGAAGGACCTCATCTCCTGTCAGGGATGGAAGTATCCAGATGTCTTGGAGCCAATTCCTAAAAGACCTGACAAGTACCTGGTTGTATTTGAGGGTCGAACCCACTGGAGCAGGGGTACCACAGTAGATGCTATGGTGGTAGCAGCAGCCACCAGGAAAGAATTTGCTATGCAAAGTTCTACTGTCCATCCCCCCACTAGAGAGTCCAGGGCATTGGACAGGTTGTGGAAGCCAATGCATGCATCAGTGACCTTTGTCTTCAGGTCACTGAACTACTTGTCACATGTCACAAGATTTCAGAGGACTTGATCAAAGAGTTTTCAAATGCCCACTATGACTCCATATCTGCAGAGGATAAGAAGGCAGTTTCTTCACAGCTGACCACCCTACAGTCCCTATTATACACCTCTTTGAGACTCATTTCCCATGTGATTTGATAACTGTGGGTTCAGGATAGCTGTGAGATAGCAGGCCTGGATGCACCTCTATGACTTTGTGCAGCCTTTTAAGTCATACTTTTTCAGTGCTTCCTTAGATGATCTACCTTACTTGGCCTCAAGATTAAAGAAACCTTGTCCAAGAGTGAAACAAAAAATTATGTTCGTCCTCTTCTTGCTTGCTATGCTTTGCTAATGCACTATACTCGTATCCCTTTTTCATACATCCGTTATACGTTCATGGAGGTGTCTATTGGTCTTACTACATAGAATTTGTTGCAGACTACATAGTGAGCCAGGTACACTAGATTAAATGCAAAAGAGAAAAAAGCCCTTGCTGACCCACAGATAAAGGTGAGACAGTGGTAATAATGCATAGAAGTTATTACTTAAACACAATGAGAGTTATGTTGAGTGATGGAAATACTTATAAAAAGATCTATAGAAGTATAATAGATAGTGCATTAGCAAAGCATAGCAAGCAAGAAGGGGATGAACATACATTTTTGTTTCAGGCTTTGGAGGTGATGAAAGAAGGTATGATAAAGCACTCATCATTTTTATTAAAGCATCTTGTTTTAAGCCTTGGGAGTGACTGACTTTGTTACCAGCCGTGGAACCATGCCTGACTTTCTTTTCTTTATATATATATATATATATATATATATATATATATATATATATATACATACATACATACATACATACACGTATATATATATATATATATATATATATATATATATATATATATATATATATATATATATATCTTGTATTATAATCAGTTTTCTCTGTGTATGCCATCTGCATTATACGTTAAAAATACGTTTCATTCATTACCTCCACTCCTATGTTGTTTATTGGTAAATTTCTGCATATTTATTTCCTTTCCAGTGCTCCCATTTTCCAAAATCTGTATCTTAAACTCTTAAAAATCTTCAATTATATATTTTGTTATCCCTCTGTTAGTTTACATTCTATGACCTCAAAATATTAAGCTTTATAACTACCATATTTCAGAATGTCTTTTCATTCATCTATGTCTCTGTTAAGCAAACCAGACCAACTTCACGACTGCAGTATGCATTTTACCTATCTTTCTTCCTAAAGTCGTAACATTACAGAGCTCAGCCTTGGCCTCAACCACTGTTTATGTCATTCATTAAAAGTTCACTAGCCACATTAGTTATCTCCTCTGTCTCTCCAGTTCTAGTTTCCTTTTCTCTGAGTCGATGAAGAAGCATCATTAAACCCATCTCAAAACTACCTAGAGTTTAAAGATGAACTAAATGTAAGCAATCTAATCCACCTTTGTAACACCTTATTCATCAATTTAATGCATAATTAACTGATGTAAAAACCTAGGTTTGCTAAAAAGTTCCTATATTTCTTGAACATGGCCCAAGTTCCCCCACCATATCTACCCCCTGAAACCCTTGCTTACTTACTCTCTGAGTCTGCAGTTGAACAGAGCAATTCTTTTCATCGTTGATGTACAATCTCTTGCTACAACTATCACTTCAGAAAAAGCCACTGTACAACCCAAACTCTTAAATGCCTTTATTTCATTTACTCTGTGAGTTGCCCCATATGGTACTGTTTCATACAAATTTCCTTTTACACACATACACACACACACACACATGCATGGCCTTCTCTCTTCTTCTGACTTTGTTCAGTATCTTCCTTGTCGTGACATGAGTAAGACAAGTGGATGTCTCATCCTTTACTAGATTCCTACTTCTCCACTTACCCTCCCTTATAATATCCTTTACTGTGAATTCTATTACTAGAACTTCCTCTACAACCCCGGGAACATAATCTTTAAATTATAAATTAGTGTAATTTATTTTTCTGACCCCTGACTTTTGTAAAGCTACTCATTTTACCTTTTATCTTAAAAGCATATAAATGTTTTTCTTTCCTACCTGCTTTATCCGAGTTGCAGATCTGATTTTGCCTTTATTTAATTTGACTTCATAATATCCCATTTAAATGTTCCCAAGATGTTATAAATGGTGCACTATCACCTCCTGTCTGCTCTCCCTTAATAATATAAAGACGCATCAGAAATGAATTCTCCTGACATTTCATTTTCATGGCATCGTTTATTTCCTGGTGTAACCCTTAGCATTATTTTGCTTTACTTTTCCTTGTCCAGTAACCTTGTACACACGCTCTGGTATCACATTCTGTTTTAACATTTTTGTTAATTTTAATTATCATTATACAGTATGTGCTTGTTCTTGTGCTCCTTATCAGTAACTGTTATTGCTGTCCTCCTTTATCACACCCATTTGTTTGGTACCATCTTTTACCAGCTTCTCACCTGAGCTGTGCACTGTTTTTGTCACTGTCATGACATGCATAATATTTTACTTTGGTCCACTTCTCACAACCTGTTCTGTTCTAGCATTTTCACTTTTGTGTACTAATTCTGTTCTATTCAGTTTCTCTTCCTATTTCAATTTACTTACATTTTATTATATTCAAAAGAAAAGATAGGAAAGGGATACAAGGCAAAAAGAAGAAGAGAGAGTCCTGTTAAGGCAGGAAAGTAAGACACCATCAAAACTTGCACCACATGTACAAAATAAACAGTAAACGAGTAACATCTTCAGTGAATAATTTCTGAAAAATTCATTAGTATATAGTAATATAGCTTAAGCTGAATTTTTACAGATTTCACCAAAGCTGACAGATTATGCATAATAAGTTATTGTGCATAATACTTTAGGAGAGACTTCCACCTATCCTCACCCAGAATAATTAGTTTGTTTCCATTTGTGGATACTACACTTGTTAGTTACACTTTATGGGTCCATCTGCAAGTGAAACCATTGGCATGGAATCATTTCTGGAACAGAAATCCCAAATAAATTAACCCTCAAGAGTACAAACTGAACAAGCCTCCAAACCTACCTTCCCAACTTATTTGAGCTTTGGTTATTTAATAAAAACATAAATTGAATGACCTAAAACTTCATTAGAACACCTCTCACACTTATCAATAAAGAGTAATCTAAACACGTTCGTGTAAATAATTGCAACATAATGTTAGAAGAAAGGGCACCCACTATTACTCTTGCTCCCTACAGAAGCAAAACTACACTCTCATAAATGTCTGTATTTTACTCAAAGTTCCTATGTAAATTATTATTATTTTTATTTTTTATTTTTTTACATTTGTTAACAGGGTGTGTCTGACTGAGCCGAAAAGGCCCTTTTTCAGCAGAGGCCCGGGGAGAAAAGCTCCACAAAGAAAAATTACAGACACATGTAGTTATTTAGACATGATCAGTATACACACAAATTACAGGAGACATGTTTTTACAGTGGTATGCGGCACATAAACAGTTACAGTGGAGAGAACAAACAAAAAAATATTAATTTTAAAAATAAAGGTAATTAATAGATTTGTGGTGTACAGCTGAAATCTGGAACATAGGTAAAATACATACATAGTACACAGGTACAGTACATACATTGCAGATTAGCCAGTGTTTGTGAGTAAGATTGAAAACTATTATCAAGTGCTCTAGATTTTGTATGTATGTGTTATCCGCTTTTACTAGCCTGGGGGGCAATCATGGCACTGCCAACTTTCCTTGAGATGTTGCCTGATGAGGTCTTTAAAGGGGGCTTTGGATTATGTGTTTTGAATGCTAGTAGGGACAGAGTTCCATTTTTTATCCACTGAACTACTATATAGTGCATCTCCAAAGCTATTGTAGCTGTTGGTGACTTCTAGTAGTAGTTTGCTTGATGATCTAAGAGGCCTTTTGGCTGAGTGATGTTGTACTAGGCTTTTGAGGGCAGGACACTTATTGGGGAGGTAATAGATAGAATGACAGAGGCAGAGCTGATTGTAGGTTTGGAGGGTGGGCAGTTCAAGCCAGTGGAGATATCTCAAAGCAGTACAGTGATGAGTTCTATATGAACAATTTGCAGCAAAGCGGGCAATTCTGTTATACCAGGCTTCCATTTTGCTTAGTTCAGTTTTGTTGAGATTAGTCAGAATGGGAGATGAATAGAGTAGGGTGGATAGAAGTTGGGCGTGAGCAATGGCTGATCTTGTGTTGTTGGTAAGAAATGGTTTGATACGGTAGAGTGACCCCAGTTTGGCATGTACTTTTTTAATAGTTAAGTTGAGATGACTATCAAATTTTAGGTGGGAGTCTATGGTTATTCCCATTAGCTTAGCCTGTGCCACTGGAGCAATTGGAGTAGCATTAGTGGAGTAGATAGTGAATTGACTGTTAGTGTTTTTGTTAGAACTGGTTATAATCATAAGCTGAGTTTTCTTTGGATTGAGGATAAGTTGGGCTTTGGTAAGGTAGTTTTCAACATCAGAGAATACTAGTTGATCTGTTTGCAGGAGGGTGGGTATGTTTTGTGCAGCACAGATTAAGGTAGTGTCATCTGCATACTGAATTATAGATGCATGCTGTGTGGAGGTATGGAGGTCATGTGTGAAGACTGTGAATAGTGGTGGTCCTAAGATAGAACCCTGTGGGACTCCCATAGTTATGGGCAGCTGAGGCGAGAGAAAATTTTCCCATTTCACAGCTTAGTACCTGTCAGTTAAGTAACTTTGGAACCAGGTAAGTGTGGAATTTGATAGATGATATTGGTTTAGTTTGTTTAGCAGGATTTGGTGTGAGACTGTGTCAAATGCTTTGGACATATCCAAAAAAAGAGTTGACACTTGTAGGCCTTCATTTTTGAGATGGTTTACTGTGTCTGTGAAGCAGAGGAGGGCTGTAGTGGTACTATGGACAGGTCTGAAACCTTGCTGAGTAGGTGATAGTTTAGCATCTGGGTATGGATGCATTTTTCTAGGATTTTGGCCAGTGGGGAGAGTAAAGCAATGAGTCTGTAGTTATTAAGTTCAGTGGAGGTCCCACCTTTATGTATGGGTGTAACATAGGATATTTTCCAGAGTTTGGGCACATAGTTTTCAACAATTGATCTGTTTATGAGAGTGGAGACTGGGATAGCAATAGCATCTGCTGTGAGTTTCAAGAAATAGCTGGGGAGTAGGTCGGCTGCTGTTGAGGTTTTTAGTTTGGAGAGCATGCTTTTGATTGAAGTGGTGGAAACTGTTTTGAGGGTAAAGCTTGTATTAGTGTTATTTGTGTTGGGGGGGTAGTGAGGAAGGAACTGTCCTGTGATACTAAGGATAGAATTGAGTTCACAAAGTGGGAGTTGAATTGTGTTTCGATGGGAACTTTAGTGTCAGGGGTGGTTGGTTTGGGGGTAGCCTTTTGGGTGGATTTTAGTAGCTGGTTTAAATTCCTGATAATGCTTCTAAATACCATACAGATATCAATAAAACTAGGCTTATATTCAAGAGACCAGTGGTAGTTTTCAGTCTTTTAGCAAATATCCTCCTTTTCTTACAGAAAAACAATAACCAGTCATATGATTGCAGAAGTTTTTTTTCTGATAATGTAATTTCCATTAAAATCTGTCAGCTTTGTATCTACATGTTTCACTGCTAAATTAGAAAAGGAAAACATTCTGAGAAAACATGTAAAAGACCTTTTTAGTAATTATTCAAATACAGACCGGTTCGACTCTCAGCTAGAGCGTATTCTGCCTGGATATATGCATGAATGGGCGTACCTTCATTGAAGGTTGTGCATCAGGGCTGGTAACTCGGCACATAAAAGTCAACTACCAATCATTAGCAGACTGGAGTTCCACTGTGGCGACCCCTAACCAGGAAAAGCCGAAAGATGCAACATTCAAATACAGACTTGATTTACTTTAATCAAAGACTACAGTATAATGTATATTTAACTGTCCAGTTTATTTGAACTTCATTTTCTGCTAGATTTGAATGCATAACAAAAACTACATTCAAGTATTTTCACAACTTTGATTGGAAAACAAAGTATATCTTAAAAGAATCTAAATAGTTTCTCTAAATGAAACATACAAAAGTATAAACTGACCATAGTACTGCAAATTTTTAACTAGTAAACCAATCCGATAGCTATTTAATTACACTATATGAATAAATATGAGCATGAATGAAGATGTATGCATTTTACACGTTTGGATTTCTGTGATATCATATGTAATACATCATATAGTAAGGCTTGGTAGCATTCTGTGCACTGTGGCATAGTTCCAGGGCAGGTCATCCATGAGATACAAAAGTGCCAGCTTGTTTGGAGGCCATCCCATGGCTATACTGTGTAAAAAGCAGTGATATAGATAGCATAGTTCTTCAAAAAGAGACTGTTCTCTTGATGAGGCCACATCCTCAGTATCGCCTGCTTATGTGCAGCCCATCTCGTTGAAGACTTCCTAGTAGAAGTGTACAGCAGACTCAGATGTTCATTAGTGCTCCAGTCTACCTAAGTGATTTACCACGTCAGTATGTTGTAAGTATCTTGCGCCTTATTTCACGATGACATTGTGATGTGTTGCAAATTTTCAAAAATTACAGAGATGTGGTATCTTCTGTCATGTTAGACAAAACAAGGCGTAATTGACTTAAGAGTTTACTCTACATAGTAAGCTGTCCATGTGTCCTGCATAGTCATTTAGTATATTGTAGCCTATGCCCATTCTATGTGTCCTGCATAGTCATTTAGTATATTGTAGCCTATGCCCATTCTATGTGTCCTGCGTAGTCATTTAGTATATTGTAGCCTATGCCCATTCTTTGTGTCCTGCATAGTCATTTAGCATATTGTAGCCTATGCCCATTCTATGTGTCCTGCATAGTCATTTAGCATATTGTAGCCTATGCCCATTCTATGTGTCCTGTGTAGTCATTTAGTATATTGTAGCCTATGCCCATTCTATGTGTCCTGCATAGTCATTTAGTATATTGTAGCCTATGCCCATTCTATGTGTCCTGCGTAGTCATTTAGTATATTGTAGCCTATGCCCATTCTATGTGTCCTGCATAGTCATTTAGTATATTGTAGCCTATGCCCATTCTATGTGTCCCATGAGTCATTTAGTATATTGTAGCCTATGCCCATTCTTTGTGTCCTGCATAGTCATTTAGCATATTGTAGCCTATGCCCATTCTATGTGTCCTGCATAGTCATTTAGCATATTGTAGCCTATGCCCATTCTATGTGTCCTGCATAGTCATTTAGCATATTGTAGCCTATGCCCATTCTATGTGTCCTGCATAGTCATTTATTATATTGTAGCCTATGCCCATTCTATGTGTCCTGCGTAGTCATTTAGTATATTGTAGCCTATGCCCATTCTTTGTGTCCTGCATAGTCATTTAGTATATTGTAGCCTATGCCCATTCTATGTGTCCTGCGTAGTCATTTAGTATATTGTAGCCTATGCCCATTCTATGTGTCCTGCGTAGTCATTTAGTATATTGTAGCCTATGCCCATTCTATGTGTCCTGCATAGTCATTTAGTATATTGTAGCCTATGCCCATTCTATGTGTCCTGCATAGTCATTTAGTATATTGTAGCCTATGCCCATTCTATGTGTCCCATGTAGTCATTTAGTATATTGTAGCCTATGCCCATTCTATGTGTCCTGCATAGTCATTTAGCATATTGTAGCCTATGCCCATTCTATGTGTCCTGCATAGTCATTTAGTATATTGTAGCCTATGCCCATTCTTTGTGTCCTGCATAGTCATTTAGTATATTGTAGCCTATGCCCATTCTATGTGTCCTGCGTAGTCATTTAGTATATTGTAGCCTATGCCCATTCTTTGTGTCCTGCATAGTCATTTAGTATATTGTAGCCTATGCCCATTCTATGTGTCCTGCGTAGTCATTTAGTATATTGTAGCCTATGCCCATTCTTTGTGTCCTGCATAGTCATTTAGTATATTGTAGCCTATGCCCATTCTATGTGTCCTGCGTAGTCATTTAGTATATTGTAGCCTATGCCCATTCTATGTGTCTTGCATAGTCATTTAGTATATTGTAGCCTATGCCCATTCTATGTGTCCTGCGTAGTCATTTAGTATATTGTAGCCTATGCCCATTCTATATGTCCTGCGTAGTCATTTAGTATATTGTAGCCTATGCCCATTCTTTGTGTCCTGCATAGTCATTTAGCATATTGTAGCCTATGCCCATTCTATGTGTCCTGCATAGTCATTTAGCATATTGTAGCCTATGCCCATTCTATGTGTCCTGTGTAGTCATTTAGTATATTGTAGCCTATGCCCATTCTATGTGTCCTGCATAGTCATTTAGTATATTGTAGCCTATGCCCATTCTATGTGTCCTGCGTAGTCATTTAGTATATTGTAGCCTATGCCCATTCTATGTGTCCTGCGTAGTCATTTAGTATATTGTAGCCTATGCCCATTCTATGTGTCCTGCATAGTCATTTAGTATATTGTAGCCTATGCCCATTCTATGTGTCCTGCATAGTCATTTAGTATATTGTAGCCTATGCCCATTCTATGTGTCCTGCGTAGTCATTTAGTATATTGTAGCCTATGCCCATTCTATGTGTCCTGCATAGTCATTTAGCATATTGTAGCCTATGCCCATTCTATGTGTCCTGCATAGTCATTTAGTATATTGTAGCCTATGCCCATTCTTTGTGTCCTGCATAGTCATTTAGTATATTGTAGCCTATGCCCATTCTATGTGTCCTGCGTAGTCATTTAGTATATTGTAGCCTATGCCCATTCTTTGTGTCCTGCATAGTCATTTAGTATATTGTAGCCTATGCCCATTCTATGTGTCCTGCGTAGTCATTTAGTATATTGTAGCCTATGCCCATTCTTTGTGTCCTGCATAGTCATTTAGTATATTGTAGCCTATGCCCATTCTATGTGTCCTGCGTAGTCATTTAGTATATTGTAGCCTATGCCCATTCTATGTGTCTTGCATAGTCATTTAGTATATTGTAGCCTATGCCCATTCTATGTGTCCTGCGTAGTCATTTAGTATATTGTAGCCTATGCCCATTCTTTTTTCTCACAACTAATTCTTTAGACAGGTCTCTCCATTTTATCTTTGAAGAAACATTATGTATAGCTAAGCAGTCCCCTTTTGTAAAGCTTAGAAATTCTGATTCATTTTTATGTCACAATTCATGGGTTTACTTTGAACGCCATGTTGGTATCATAGATTTATCAGGGATAAGTCAAGAAAACTGCTGTCCAGTTATGAACTTTAAAAGTGGTCTTAGATTATTTCTCTTAATCTGCATCTACTGGTGCTGCATGTGTGCTGTGCCAAGTGGGAATGAATCTGCTTTGGCTGCCGGGGGAGCTTGTGATTCCTTATGCTTATGTGATAAAATATTTAGGTATTACAGTACTGTGATAACTAAATAATACACACACACACACACACACACACACACACACACACACACACACACACACACACACACACATATAAAATGCTATATTAGTTAGAAAATTTGTGTGCTTTAACTAGGATTAAAATCCAGACCATCCATAGCACAGGTCTGTCTACTCTTCCATTAAGAAACAAACCAAAGTTCTTGCTATAATAACTGGAAAGTCACGTAGTCAAACAAGTAAAGATATCCAACGTCAAGAAACCTTTTATTCACAAAAAAGCAAAGCTTTGCTTTTTTGTGAATAAAAGGTTTCTTGACATTGGATATCTTTACTTGTTTTACTCTACCATTAAGTCCACCATGGGAGAACTGCCCAGTATTCTGAAGCTTCATATTTTCGTCCTATATACTGACCAATGAGAACAAAGGAAGAACAACTGCATTTTTATATTTATTTAGATTTTAATTATTTATTTTTACTAAGTAATTAAACTGCACTCCAGATTTCTTTCTCCCATATCCAAGGCTCAGTGTGTAGCACAAACAGAATTAAGCACCAGAGCACCTTCTTCCCCTAATACAGAGTAGAAGTAATAAGACAACAATGGGAAAGGAGAGAATACAACCACATACTCCCTGAACAAGAGCACAGCTTTATAATTAGAAAGTTTTTGGGAGCACATTCCAAAAGCAAAGACCACATTACTAAAAAAGTGAGTGCTTCGTCTTGGACTCATACTCATTGTCGGCCCTTTCCCAAGAGTACTTGGCTAGCTATACTACCATTAAGTAATTGAAATAGCTGTGATCAGGCAAAGAGTTTGGAACTTCATTGCTCTATCATATGTATGTGATTCACACTCAAAACAAATAATAAGAACAAAGTGCAACTACATATTTCAATTTATTTAGATCCATTTATTTATCCTTTCACTCTTATTTTAATTATTTGTATTTTACCAAATAATTACTTTATTATTATTGTAGTCCCATGTTATGTAATAAGAAAGAATTATTTTCTTTTCATCAGTATCTGCAGACATCCAGTAGATATAATATATGCACTTAGAACTGTTTTTCATACCAAATTAACTTTATTTTTATTGCTACATGCTAATACATAAGCGTTTTATAGTTAATTTCATTTTTGGATATACTCCTGTTGCTAAAGCTACAAGCAGTTTGAAACAAAACAAAGATTATTGTATATTTTGATGCAACAAATATGCCACAGGGTACCTTCTCCTTGAAAAGAACCAGACACCAGGCAGAATAAGGTTATAGGTGTTTTTGTTCCCTTTATTCACACTCAAGATAAACGGAAGTTCATCAGATACAAAAACCTTACCCAGTCCCCCCCTTTTTATATACAGTTCAATTAAACAGTTTACACCAATCAGCACGCATTAATAATCAATTAATTCATTAAATTTCAGTATGCCCTCATATTTAAAAAACACACACACACATATATATATATATATATATATATATATATATATATATATATATATATATATATATCTATACTTTCTTCATTGTTTAAAAGTGTTTTTCTATAAAAAGCATTTTTATATACCTTGTTTGTTTGTTTTCCCAATTGTTAAAAAATCATATTTTCCTAATCTACCCTCTTGTAAAATTGTTTCTCTTATTGAGGATATTACTTTCCTTAAAAATATACATATTTAGTATTTCCATGTTAAACCATGTATAACATTTCTACCTAATCTCTTCTGCCTTTAAGTGTAGTAAGCTTCTTAAAGAAATTCTATCATTGATTCCAGGGAAAATAGTGGCAATCAGCAAAACTTGCCAATATGTTTCCCTGTACTCCAGAAAGCAGGGCCAATTACCTCTTCTCTCCTGGCTACCTACCTTTTCCAGCACGCAAAAAAAAACTTTTTAAAATCCTTACATCTTGTGCCAAAGCTAAAACAGGGCATTGGTCCTGTCTCTTTATTGCATATACATGCTGATAAATTCTGCTTTTTAATTTATTTTCCATTTTTCCTACATAATATGCACAGCATGACTGACACAGGGCCACATACACTACTCCTTTCATGTTGCAGATATATTTCCCTGTTATTGGATTTATTCTTTTGTGGCAATGTGTGGTAATTGAACTGTATATAAAAAAAGGAGGGAATTGGGTAAGGTTTTTGCATCTGATGAAGTTCCATTTTTCTTAAGTGTGAATAAAGGGAACGAAAGTGCTTATAACCTTATTCTGTCTGTTGTCTGGTTCTTTTCAAGGAGAAGGTACCCTGTGGGATATTTGTTGGATTTTTCTATGTGACTTTTTGATTATTTTGTATATTTTTGATGTTTTAGTTTCACTGTTGACTGATTTTTACTTTATGACCATTCCCACAAAATGATTTCAAGTCAGATATTGACAATAATTTTACATGCATGTGCACCACACTTCTTTAGAACATCAGCTACTTATTTATATAATGGTTTCAGTAAGAGAGCATCCAATATGTTAAATTTTCAGAGATAAGTGTTCCACTTGTGAGAAATAGTTTACAACTTGTCTTACTAGGATATATGACTCCTTTGTTGATGCATTTAGCATGAAAAGTGTTAGCTTATATGCTAATGTTGGAAGTGAAGTGTTGTGGGTACAGTCTTTCATGATGTCATGTTAGGCAGTTTCATTTTCAAGGGGCATTGTACTTATGAATGAAGTTAACCGCAAAAATAACAGACTTTGCATCAGGCCTGTAAAATTTGATGTGGTATATAGGGTAAGAAGATTATTATCATCATTAAGGGTTGGTTATTGACATTTGTTATAGAAAGTGTGACATTACACTTTAACTATACTTTGTTACTATAACATCAAAACTGACACCATATCTACTTGTCCATAACGTGGTGATCTTAAATTTTTTTAAAGTTTACACAGAGAAAAAAAAAAAGAAATGAAAAACAGTTCCTAGAATTGTAAATTGACGCACAGGAATTGTAAGTACTATTGTTCCCTTGGCTTTGAGATTAAAACCTTGTTGTAAACGCAGTGTATAGAGATCACCTACTTTTCCTGCCCCAGAAGATTTAACTAGGAAATATCAAGACATTTCCCGAGATTTAGTCATGAATATCTAGGAGTAATAAATAAATATAAAATCTAGATGAAAAACTGTTAGCCTCCAAACCTCCATTAAACTTCATTCATGATATACTTAAACATGTTGTTTTTCTCAGAGGTTCAAGTATTATACACATTGAAATCTTAAATGCACTTTGTGGTTATAATGTTAGAACTACATCTATAGTTATCTTCCCTTAAAAGTGATATTTCAAACATTTTAAATATTTAGAAAAAAATATGAAAGTTTTGAATTAACATTCAAAAGTTGTAGATAAAGATTTTTCCTTATTTTTGTAGGTAAGCACAATACACATACACACACACATACGCACACACACACACACACACACACACACACACACACACACACACACACACACACACACACACACTGTACACACACAGACACACTTGCATGCACTCACTAGTCACAGTGTCACTGCCTCACCATTAGAGACACAAGACAAACTCAACCAATATATATATATATATATATATATATATATACATATATATATATATATATATATATATATTATACACAACAATATCATGCATAACCATACATAGTCCAAACACCAAACAGAAATCAAATTAGAAAAAAAACATGTATAATCTAGCTTCACCACATTGATCAATATCATAGTTTTATTCTGGTACCTTGGCTTATTGCCTTATCAGGAATAATTCATTGGTACAAACTGATACAATTTATACACAAAAAAGTGCCTCATCCATCAATTAAACAATCAGTCTATAAACCAATTAACACACATATAGCCATATAGCATCTTACTATAAAAAACATATTTTTCTTTCAGTTTTATTCTTTATCACACAAGTCAGTATATATTTATCATGCAAAGTCTGTCAAAATATATAAACTTTATAAAGTTAAATTGCTGTACAAATTCATTCCCCTAGGATAAAGTGTCCTATAATTAATAATCATCCTGCATTGTAATCTGTTAAGTTCCTCTATAAAACTACCCCCTCTATCCAGAATTGATCGGGCCAGTACACTAAAAAACAAAGTGTTCCCTGATCCCCCATGTGCAGAAATAAAATGGTTAGCTACTGGACTATTTGCATTTTGTCACCTAATATCACCCAAATGTTCCGTTATTCTAACCTTCACTTTTCTCTTGGTTTGTCCAATATACCATCTAATATTTTAGCATCCACACCCAATAATATAAACAATCCCTAGGGAGTTACAATTAAAGGGTTCCCTGGCTCTGTAATTCCTACCACTGATCTTCCATCCATTTAAATTGTTTACCCTCTTACATATTGATCTTTTTACAAAAACGAGGGACAGCAATGGGGGCTCTACATGCCCCAACTTATGGCATCATTTATATGTGGGAATTTGAGAGGCAATTTATGTATTGAATGCAGAATGATTAAAGTAGGGTGCTATAAAGAGGTTTAACAATAGTTATTTGTGTTTTAATTGGTTTATAGATTGATTGTGTAATTGATGGATGGGCACTTTTTATTGTTTATAAAATTGGATCAGTTTGTACCAGTGAATTATTCCTGAGAAGGCGATAAGCCAAGGTGCCAGAATAAAGCTATGATATAGATCCATGTGGTGAAGCTAGATTTTATGTGTTTTTTTCATAACCATACATAGGTATGCATATATGTGCGTATATATATATATATATATATATATATATATATATATATATATATATATATATATACACACACACACACACACACACACACACACACACACACACACACACACACATTTTTTAAACAAGTTCAGTTAATATTATAGGTATTTATCACTGGGCCTGATGGTCATGCCAGTTATTGCTGATTATTCACTAATGCTTCACCATCACTTTAAATCAATCTGGATGTGGGTTAACCAGCATCATCTATAGGACTGATAGTGACTATCAGATTAGAATTGGCTGTCAGCAATATGCTGTCTTGGAGTATTTACCTTTTAGAGGGTTAACTGTTAACAAATTAAATTAACTCCTTAAGAGTTCAAGAGCTGCTTTGGGCAAAAGGAAAACAATCTCTTAGATGGGACAGATGCCCTACTCAGGAATCCCAGGGTTATGAGACAAGATGATGTGATATACTGAGATGCTAAAACATGCAGAACTAAATATGCTCTGCATGAATAGATAGGGCCTAAAAATACTTGTCTACTATTAGGAGACTTGTGCTGCTAGACAGCCTAATGGCATTAATGTGAGTACTCAGAATCTATTAAATATACTAGATTCTGTTGTGCAGTGAAGCAGAAGTAATGTCATTTTTTCATATCTTGCAGATTTCTGCATTGTCTGCCAGTGAGTCATTTTGTTTATATGGACTTGCCAGCTGTTCAGCTGGAAATATAAAACATCTGTGGCTTTGAGATACATTTCACATTGGCAGTACTCACAGTTCCACAGATCCATTGCAATAAGCTGCTTTACATGTAACATCAAGTATGATGAACCACTTTGTCTGGGAATGGCATCAACTTGAGCCAACATATTTCTTTGCTATTGCTTTTTGCATTACATTCTTTAGCAGACGCTAAGTGTAGGGCCCATTTTCTTCCAAAGCACTCTTAAAAAGACAACTGAAAACTTGTTTTGATGTCACTCGAGTTATCTTCTTATCATACCAACAAAACTTCGATTGTAGCCAGCATGTCACACTGGTAAAGGTGAAGCAACACAAAATAGAAAGTGTAAGCTCATGCTTTAGATGGTTTTACGTTTACCTGCTACAGTGCATACCATAAACGTTTGTAAAACCAGGTTCATGAACTTTGAAGAAAAAGCATTTGCTAAGACATATGTGTATTTCAGAATTACATGCCTGTGAGCCCCAAAATTTACAAGAACTTTAATCGCATTCTCTAAATTTGATCTTTAGTGACAATTCTTTCTTGGTGTTGTATTAATGCCCCCCTTTTTAAGTAATATTAGCAAGCAGACCAGTGCACATATAATCACATGAGATCACCGAGCTTTAGGGTAGTCGTCACAGTCCTGAATTTTGCATGTTTGTAGCAGTAATCTGAGAAGAGTGGCATTATGTCCTTATGCAAATAAGATTAGCAGAGTTCATTGATGCTGACTGCAGAAGCGTGGAGGCATTTTGGTAAACACACCTCCTTATGGCAAAAGTGTAACATAATTAAGGCATAAGCATTAGGGGAGAGTTACTACTAGGATAAGGTACCTTAAACTTTGGCATCTTATTATGATTCATAGAGATAGATGTAAAATGGCCTCATTTATATGCAAAATGAGTAGAGGACCCTAAAACTACGTATGTAAGCACCATATTACCTTATGGGGCAAATTAATTAGGGGACTGTGGACTTGGAAAAGTCATACAAAATGAAAATAAGGCAAAAGTTTAGTTCACTATAAGAAATGTTTTTGTTTTATTCATATAAATGGCATTATATAGTAGCTTTAGTGAATACTGTAAAGCTTTAATTTGTAAATGAAAGATCATTGAAGCAGCAGTGGAAACATGATCATTGAGAAAAATAATACCTTGGGGTAAATTTTAGTGCTTGTGCATACATGGTCAAACTACTGAAGGGATCACTGTGGAAATTGGTGTTATTTAGTGCTTGTGCATACATGGTTAAAGTACTGAAGGGATCACATGGGAAAATTATTTATTTGGTGTCATTTTTAATGCTTTTGTATACATGGTTAAACTACTAATGGGATCACTGGGGAAAATGATTTCCTTGGTGTCAATTAGTACTTGTGCATACATTGTCAGACTGCTGAAGGAATTTCTGGGAAAAAAGTATTCATCTGGTGTGATTTAGTGCTTGTGAATACATGGTCAAACTATTGAAAGGATTGTTAGGGAAAATAACTTATAAGTTCATAGGTAGGTACTAGGCTATTGGCCCAAGGGCCTACGTAAGCCTAGCCAACAAGGTTCCCTGGCTTACTCCACCCAAGAAACTTATTTTCCTGTGCCACTGTTGAGCAGAGACATAGACGTGATCTCCGGGTGTATTTCCTTTTCCCATCCACTCATCAAGATTTTTCTTGAAGAGTGCTAATGAAGAACTTTCCTTGACATAGATGGGTAGCCTGTTCCAGAGTATGGGAAGTCTCTGGGACAGGAATCTATCTCTGCAGCATGTCCTGTTTATTGTGGTGACAATGTTTAGGTCCCTAGAGTGCGTAGCTCGGAGGGATTAGGATATTTTTAGGTGTAGCATGTCCAACAGCTCTGGGTTTGACATAGCTTTATAGAGATTGGTAGTTGTTAATGGGAAGCTTGTAGCCATTGGACTTATCTGGAGAGGTTCTGAAGTGACTGGTGGGCATCCCGGCTAATGCATTGGTTTTTCATTTGGTATAGTTGTACTTGTCAGGTCTGGGGATCTCAGATGTGGTCCTATGAAAGTAAGAAATGTATTTATTTAATTCTTGGGACTAGTTGACACTGTTCTAGCAGTGAGGTGAGACACGGGAGGGAGTGGGAGCAGTTGTGATTAGCAGATACTGAATAAGGGATTGAGAAGCCATTGGGCAGATGTGAGTAGTGTGGCAGAGAACTCTGGCTTGATTTCAGTGGATTGAGACATAGTTAGGTGTCATGCTTTCTGTGCTATGGATACCAAGCAGGAATAGATTTGTCATGACATCAGAGAAGTGTGTGTTGGGCAGAGATAACTTAAGTGACTGTGGCATCAATTTAGAAGTAGTTGAGTGGCTCGAGCATTGAAAGACATAGGGTAGTGAAGCTTTATGTTACTGCTCAAGCTCTACATTTCACCACTTACTGTTTCTTCCTACCTGAATTGGGATTGGTTCCTTAATATATATAGTAAACCCTTACACACTTACTAGTTTTAAAATATGACTAAGCAATGTAATAAATAAAGGAAATAAATAATCCTCAATAATAAATCTTGGGTGGATTGGAGAAGTTAAACAAGATGACTAATAAGTAAACTTTTATGAGCATAGTTTGTCTCCTTTATAACCAGTTTATAGAGGCATATGCACAAACAGCACTGCTATGTATGACATTAACACCTTCTACAAGAATCACCATAGCCAGAACACATCTGCTATCTACACTCCTATATGCATCCCCCATCCTCATCAACCTACATAAATCAGACAACAAATTAGAAGCTTGCTATAACAAAATATCGAAATTCGCCACCAAATCACCATACAGATCACATCACTGCCAATCCCTATAACAGCTCGACTGGCTTGAACTCCCACATCTCCTACACTTTAACCAGCTAAGCCTAGCCCACCAAATTCTACACCACCCAACCAAAACTCCACCCCTCAGTCATCTAATTCAGGCATACTCTGCTCCTAGACCCCTCTGCTTTGATAACAAATACTTGCTACAAGTTACTAGAGCAAGGAACTCAGCTAGTGAAGGCCTTTTCTCCAACTATACTGCTAAGCTATGGAACACCCTACCCACTACTCTTATCTCAAGTTCCTCACCAAAACAATTCAAATCACTACTGAAAACTCACCTATCAAAATCCTGGCTCTGCCCCTGCATTCCCCCAGGATAAACCTCTCCTAAACTCCAGTCTCACTTTCTTTACCCTTGTATAACCTAACATGGTCACTCTCTAAACTAACATCAAACACTGTACCACCACAAAAAAAATAGCGTACACTCTCTCAGTATGTAGCATATAGTGTATGCTACTTGTGTGCTTTACAACTACTGTTATCACAGCAAATACACCTATTGATATAACTCATATTCACTTACTTTTTTTTAAATCGTTGATTTTTCAATGAATAATTTTCTCTGAATTGCTACTTAAGCATATGTCAGTCTGTATACCAAAGTATATTAGCCTGTATTAACCAGTTGTGTTGATTTTGTGTTGAGTTTGTAATTAGCATTGTATGACATGGAACATTTCTACTATATTAACCTGTTGTGTTGATTTTGTAATTAGCATTGTATGACATGGAGCATTTCTCCCCGGGCCTCCATAATGGGCAATTGCCCAGCTGGACCTTCCCAGTAAACAAATGTAAAATAAATTAAATAAATAAATAAATATGGTCACTGTCATATCTTCTAACTTAGATAAATGTTAGTTCTGACGGTATTTCTGAGATGCAAAAAATGGATTGACTGAAGTTTATAAAAGATGTAATTGAATAAATAGCATAAAGCTGAGCTACCTAATGTAGAGAGAAACTTAAGACAAAATAGAATTACCTGGTATGACGATTATAAATTAGTACTAGGCTAGATGCACTTTGGGTCATTGTAACCAGTATATCTTTTAAAGGTGATAATCAAACCTGTTTCAGATATGTGTTAGATAAGCATCTTAAACACTATGCTAAAACACAAATGCTGAATATAAAGCACCTCACTTTACTCAACTCAAGTATCTTTGCAAGAATGCAAAACATCAATTTCTGGAACAGATGATAGTCTATTGGTCTAATGGCAATTTCCTGCTATTGCAAAAGCCTGAACACTAACCTAGACACTATGATATAGTACAGATCATGGCTAAAGGCAGTATTTAATGTAATTAGTATTAATTGTAATATTGTTGTTTAAAAACTGGAATACGAGTCACATGCATGAATTTTCCTGTTTAAGACACAATGCTTTTTCTGTCTCTCCTATGTTGGTTGAGACTGAGCAGTCGAAAAGTATGACTATTTTAATGTAAAAATGTTTTTTTTTTTTTGTAATGAATTTGAATTGTTTACAACAGGAAATATGACGAGTTAGTTATGTACTAAAAATATTTGTTTTTCAAGCTTTAATACCCTTGTAATGATCATGATTAGAAGACTTTGGATTGTCAACATCCGTCTTCCTTACTAGAACTCCATTGGTGAATCAGGTTTCCAATAGATAAGTGACTCAGAATAGTGAATATAAGGATTGTGAAACATATCTTAAGCTATTGGCATTAACTAAAGCAAAATACAGTTCCAACTGATAGCCCTGTTACAGTGACATGAATTGTTTATTCTTGTAGTGATCAAATAGAACACACTTGTCTTGCAATCCACCTATAGGTCAAAATTGATGACTTATTTGTATCAGCATTTGTAAATAATTAGTGAGTCTTGAGGAATTAACTGCTCTCTAAGAATATTGTGTACAAAGATCATTTTGGAAATTAAATTGTTTTAATTCTATGTTATGCAAATGCCTAGCAAATTATATCAAACATATAGCAACAAATGAAAATTGTACTAGCACCAATTGGTTACCAGAAAAGAAGCAATTTACAGCTTTTATTTTGTGTCAACATGATGACTTGTAAGTTATTCCAACTTCATATACAGGGATAATCCATATACTCAAACATAACATGAGTCCTTTAGATATGTAGGTATTTTTAATGTATCTTTGCATATTTACAGAGAGTTTTGGTTTGTACTACATAAAAGATAGTGATATCTTGGAAGTAAATATTAGTAACATTGGACACTGACATACTTTATAATCTCATACTTTTAGCTATTTAGAAAATATATTTGAGCATTTAAGTTATTTTTTTCATCAACATTATGATTCTCAATCTTGTAATTTTACAATAGTAGTTGGATAAATAATTACATTATATCCATTTATTGCCTTAATTATATCAGGTTTTAACTTAAATTGGACAATATATGCTTTAGATAAAATATGATTCAGGCTGCTCACCAGTAGTGAATATACCTGTATTGGGAAAACATTATTGTTCATCCTTAAAATATCCTTTTATGTTTGTGTATTTAACATCTATAACATATACTATCACATGATAGATCATAGCCACAATACTGGGTTGGCAAAACTTCAAAGTTATTGTTAACCTAAAGAATTGTTATTAGGGTCTATCACATAAATATACATGAGGAAAAACTAAATATAGAGTAAAAGATAGACAAAACACACTAGAATATTAGAAAACTGATCTCATAAGATTTAACATCATTTACTACTATGGAAACTTAATTCATTTCATATGAAAAGGGATAGTTTCATACAAGAGAAAATGCATATATTTCTAAAGGCAACAGTCCTCTCTCATAAGGTCTAAATACACAAGTAACATTGAAGACTGATGACACTGTTGAATAATTTACTTATGTATATTAAGGTTGAAACTGTATATTCTATTTCAAGTTTTATGAAGACATCACAACATACGTCTTATAACATGACTAGACACTGTTTGAAATTTTACCTATATTTCTCATATTTGTATAGAATCTAGTAGACTTAAGTAGTTTTGTACTTTTAGCAAACTATTTGTGATCACTCTTGTGAAATCTGTCTCTAAACTGATATCCTAACTTACATTAGTTAGAAGAGTTAGAAAGAGATTGAAATTTAGCATAAATTAAGAACGTTTTTTGCATATTTATTGTTAAATAGTTATGAAAATACTACTAATAATATGTTTATAGTTGATTAATAACAAAAAGTTAATGTGCACACATATATTTTGAAATGTTTCAACTTAACATGACATTGTAAAATATTAATCTTGCTTATACTTTGATAAATATGTAGAATGATATTAGATTATCTAGTTATAGTATAGTTTATGACAAATATAAGATATATATTGATTTATTACAACCTTGAGTTAACAATTAGAGTTATTTAAATAGAACTTTAAATAATCATAATTTTATTCTCATCAACATCTAAATTCTAATCAGAAAAATAGAACGGTCAAGCTGAAATAATTCTGTTCCTTTTGATAGGGTCTGAGACTTAGATGGAATATCTGTCTAAGTCTGGAGTTGTTAACTCCATGCGGGGTAGGGTTGTTAGAATTCTATTTCATTTTATATATTTTTACATTTTCCCTTTTTTGGTATCTACATTTAAAACATAAAAGTTTGTTGTTAAAAAATCACTCTTTATTATGATATTGCCAAAAAACAAAAAAAAAAAATACTAGTGGTATATATGCTATCCGTAAAAATACAATACAGAGCATCATTCATAGGAAAAATACAATCCTTATTAGGTGACAAGTTTTAACTATTTATCAATCAATATTAATGGACTAAATGGTTGTAAGAGAGAGAGCTAGTTTTACAAATACTTATAAGTATTTTCTCCACAAGTTGTATGTGTCCAAGAAGCTCATTTAATAGGAACAGATATTACTAGAATGAATAATAAACAACACACAATGATAGCCAGTTCTCATTTTAATCAAAAAAGAAGAGGAGTAGCTATATTATGGAAGAATTCATCACCTCAACTACAAATTCTAAGTGCTTACAATGACTATAAAGGAATGTTTTATTTAGTTAATATTTTAGTTAATAGGAATATTTTTTTCTCTAATAAACATATATTAGATTCCAACGTTAGGAGTTAAAACTGCCAAGACTCATTTAGATTTGATTCTACAACATGTAAAAGAAAGTCTTATTATTGCTGGAGATTTCAATTGTACATTATGGGAAAAGGACTCTAATATGAAGGGAAAAAGAAGAATATACATACATACATATATATATATATATATATATATATATATATATATATATATATATATATATACATACCGCTAAGTCATTGCTAAATTTTATCAATATACTAAATATTAAAGACACTAATTATCTTTTGATTATGGACTCTCTTCGTTTTGCTCATCTTTCAAATAGATATGGTACCCAATCTACAGTTGATAGAATTTTTGTCTCAAATGATTTAGTCTCAAAATAAGATAAAGTAAAATTAATTTTGTGTCCTATATCGGATCATAATGCCATAACATTTGACCTTATTATGAACCTAATTAATTTGAAAGATTTTAGAATTTTTTTACTAAAGAGATTAACACTTATTTAGAATTTAATATTATGCCTGAAATTTCTGAAGCTTACATATGGGATACTCTCAAAACATGTTTATATGGAAAAATTACTAATTGGTATTTAATAAAAACTAAACAATGAGAATAAAGATTTAAAAGAATTACAAGAAAAATTGATAACCTAAAGAAAGATTCTCAAATTAATAACAATAAACTAGAAAAATATTAATGAATTACAAAGCAAATGTCTAAAAATACTAAATCATAAAGTCAAAATTGACATGTAAAAATAGAATTAATACATTATTCTACAAATCCAAAATCATTATGTAAAGTAGCCTCTAGAACTAAAATGATAAAAAGTCATATAAAAGAAATATATAGTTCAGAGAAAAAGAAAAATGTCAGTGATAGAGGGCATACTCAATGAGTTCATAAAGCATTTAAAAAAAATCAATGAAGATAATCCTAGTATAGACCTAATAGAAGTCATGAAAGAATTTATTAACAAATACACAAAAAAACAAATTAACAGAACAACATTTGAAAATAAATGTATAACCATGAACGAGCTTACCAACCAAATATCAAGATTGAAAGCCTATAAAGCACCTAGTAATGATAGCATAATATCAGAGCTTTATAATTTTGCCAAAAAAGGTAGTAAATATCTTACTTTATACCTTTCAATCAGTAAAAGATTTAAATATAACTCCATCCACTTGGAAATACACACTCATATCTCCAATATTGAAATCAGACAAAAATCCACCAGAATGTATCTCTTATAGGCTAACATCCTTGTTAAATGTTGATTACAAATTATTCATGTCCATCATTGTGAATATATTTCAACATTTTTATTTATTTATTTATGACCTAAGAGGCTTTGTAAAGAATAGAAATACGTAAGACAACATCAAAAGAATATTAACTATAATTGATTATGCTAATAATATGAATGAACAATTGACATTAGTAAGCTTGGACATAAATTGTGCTTTTCACAGAGTTAATTGGGATTATCTTCTATTGGTTTTACAAGAATGTAATTTTCCACCAGATTTTCAGCATTTCATTAAAAACGTATATGATAAATCACTAGGTTATATAAAAATAGGTTCATACATATCACAATCAATACCTATTTCTAAAGGTACAAAGCAAGGATCTACCTTGTCACCACTATTTATTATTCACTTTAATTATGGAACCTTTTGCAAATTATATAAGAGAAAATTCAGAAATTAAAGGAATTCAATTTGGACATAGTCTAAACTCGAAATTACTACTTGCAGATGATATATTATTAACACTAAAGGATTACACAAATTCTCTTAGTATTCTTTTTAAAATCATTAAAAATTTTCAGTCTGTATATGGGTTAAAATTTAATGAAGATAAGACAAACAATTTATGCAGCAATTCCAACATTAATAATATCACAGAGGAATTCTCTAAACGTTTAGTTAAGGATGGCAAATTAAAATATCTAAGTATAAAATTATGTAAGAACTTGAATGATATAGTCAGTGTAAATTAAAAGTCTTATGTCAAAATGGAATAAATTCATATTTTCAGTGGAACAGGGACAGGTTCCTGACCCAAAGACTCCCTATACTCTGGAATAGACTGCCCATACATGTCAAGCAGAGTGCCTCCTTGGCTCTCTTCAAAACAATCCTTGACGATTGGTTGGGAGATAGTAAATTCACCATGGAGATCATGTCAGTCACCCTGCTAGACCAGGGGGTCCAGGGAAGAAATATCCAGGGAATTCTTATGGCTAGGCTTGTATAGGCCCTAGGGCCAATAGCCTAGTACCAACCTATGATCATAAAAATGACAATATTACCTACAATATTATACTTAATACAATCATTAGCTCTACCCCATCCCTAAGCAATATATATAAAATAATTTAATTCACTAATACTGAAATTTCTCTGGTATCCTAACAGACCGAGAATTGCACTTAAATTTCATCAACATGGTTGGTACTGTGGAAGAATACTTCTGCCAGATATAGAGTCATATTGTATATCAACTATCATTAAAACAATTACGTTATGGATGAATTATAATTACTCAGCTAAATGGAAAGATATTCAAGAATATTTAATATTAAAGTGAAAACAATTAACATTTAATAGCTACAATAAAATATACAATAGTTTCCTCTGTCTACTAAAGGATCATATTATTGCACATCAAAAAACATTAACAAACTCAACATATATTACAATAACAATCTCTAGCTTCAAAAATCTTGTGTTAAGGATACCTGAATATGCGGCATGGATAATTTTAATTTTTTCCTATAGAATATACATAAAATAACATTATTACATTTAATACATTCTCGATGAACAAATTTAAAGAAAAGCAATTAACTTTTTGGTTTCAAATTATGGACAAAGAAAAAATCAATCCGTTAGACTACATTTTAAGGAAATTTAATTTAGACACTGAAATGTAGCTTGATATGCAAAATTGTAGATTTGCTATAGAAAGGTGAATATCATTAATGCATTCAACAATTAAACAATTAAAAAAGCGATTCCTAACTTTATTGAATATTTGATATTATCAATGTATAAAGACCTCCTAGAAAAAGGATTCCTATCTAGAATTTACAAAATAGTCAAAACTAAAACAGAACATATTAATGCGAAATATTGAGATTATTTCATAACTATCAATGATTATCATCCAAGTGATAGTGAGAAAATGTTTTTCTTACTTCTTTACTAACCTCAACATCTTTGAGATGGAAATTATTTTCTTGGAGATTTCTAAACAAAGCATTCATCACTCTTCATAAAATACAGATGATTTATTAAAAAACTAGTTGCTGGAGATGCAAATTAGATGTTGTAGTGAATTGGCAACATATGGTTTATAATTGTGATGTAATTAAACCTTTTTGGAGTGATGTTAACATTTTCTTACAGGCTGTATTTACTGATAACTTCAGTCTAAGCAAATCATTAATTTTGTTCAATATACCAGTATCCAATGGTAAAAGAGTAGACTATTTACTTCTTTGGACTTTACTTACAATAGCAAAAAAAGTTGTAGCAAAAAATTGGAAAAGCACAACCACACCAACTATAAAAGAATACTACAATATTACAATCAAAACATGCCAGATGGAAATACTAACAATTAAAGGGAAAACCACTAGAATAACTACTTCATTAACTTTATGGATGAAACTTGAAATTTTATTAAACAAATGGACATTTACTCATATATAAATTTAATAGCTCTTAGACATCTGATTTGTTTTAATTTTGACTTCGAGATACCTTTTAAATAGTTGCTATGTTATTTGTTTTATTGTTAATATTTTTATTGTTAATCTTTCATGTTAATGCAATTTCTATATAAAATTGATGTGATATATTGATTATTAAACTTAATTAATAAAAAAATTTAGAAGACTTATTAAGATATTCAAGAAACTTAATAATCTCTTTTTCTTGTCCCTTCCACAGAATAAAAATGTCATCTTGGTACCTGACATATAGGTTAACATATTGTTAAATCCTAGAATTAAAAATATGATTACATTCCCAATCGTACAGTACTAAATTGGCATAAATGGGGGAACATGAGGCACCCATAACTACCACTTTAATCTGTTTGTAATACTTCCCCTCAAAACAGATGTAATTGTAGTCTAACACTAATGACATCAGTTCTAAAATCAAACTGAGTTTGTCATGTGTAAAATGGTAACATCTAACTAAACTGCCATGAAAATGTTCCATGCCCTTGTCCCTGGGTATAGACATGTAGAGATCTACTACATCTGTGGTTAAAAATATGTACTCTTTGTTCCAAATGTCATTTTTAAGCCTTCCAGGAAAATCCTATGAGTCAGTAATCAAATGATTAACCAGAAATGTTTAGTGTTATAGGGTCTAAGCCATTATTTATTTTCAAGACAGCCCAGAATTTTAACGCCAAATTCAAGAATACTATGCACAATGTACCTTCCAAAGGGAATCGTATATATGATATGTTTGTGTGGTTCTTGCAACCAGTGTTCCTACATATTTGAAGGAGATGTATTGTCCCTAGACAATGAAATTAAATCTACTATAAAGTTCATTAGGGGCACCTGCCACTCTAAAGCAGTTATATATCTTGCTAAATGCATGGGCTGTCCTGCTTACTATATAGGTAAAACCGAAAGGGCTCTTAGAAAAAGAATTTATGAGCATCAGTATCAGATATTGAAGGAGAATTACAATAATGCCCTATACAAGCATTCCACTGTTTGTCCACCTTTCACTAATTATAAGTTTGGTATTTTGGAACAAGTAGTAACCAATTTTAGAGGAGGGTCTATTAATCTGAATCTAGAGGAGAAAGAAATGAAATGGCAGCTTAGGTTGCATGCTTTAAAGTTTCCAGGTTTAAATGAACTCATTTCCATACAGCCCATTTTAAATATTAGAGCCTCTCTTAAATAGTCATAGGTGGATTAGTATGACTATTGTAGGCTGTAATTGTTTTAGTTTTGTTTTGTCATGCTTATTTATTGGTTTAATTTATGTAAAGTGCATTTACTTATCGCGATATTTTATGATGGTCCTTTAAGAAATGTTATTCACTTTAATGTTTCAATTATCAGTGATATAAAAGGTATTTTTGATTGACGTGATTTGATTCTGAAGAAGTCCTGCTCTACAGGATGAAAGCAATTAATCCCTTGATATGTTCCATTTGTAATGTGGTTTTATAATAAAAGGTGAAGTCTATTTCTGACAGATTTTTATTTAAATTTTTACAAGTTTTTTCACATCTTTTGTGTTGTTTTTTAATGAATAACATGGGTAGACTATTTTTAATAAAATGTAATAATAAAAAATATGAACCTACTCTATCCCAAAGTAAAACTATAATATAAAAACATTAAATAGAAAACAGACTGTAGTGGTTAGTATAAAAGTATTTAACTGAACATTAACTTACCTTTGAGCATCAAAATATTTTTTTCTCTCATCTTCCTAAGTAAAACCTGTAGAACTCTTAATTAAAAGTGGAAAATGAACTAAAGAAATTGTATCTAGAAGCATTACTTCAATGTCAATGCACAACAAATTCCTGAAGTGAAGAAACATTTTGAACTTGCAGTATAAAATTGATCACAGTGTTGCCTAACTGGAGCGAAACTGTATTTTCATTTTTAAAAGCTGTGATCACTTTGCAGTTCCTGTTCCTGGAGTCAGTATGTGGAACAGTATAGTTTGTCCTGAACAAATGACTCAGTTTCTTCCAGTAAATTAAAAATCCTTTATCCAGTAGTGAGAACAATCTTTATTCTAAACTCTGACATTTCTGTTTTCTCTCAGTGCCTTTATTTATTTATTTATTCATCTGATAAGAAAGTGATCACTCTCTGCTTCTTTTTCCACTGTATATCATTCAGTAATATCTTTAGTTTACCTATAATGCAGTAATTCACAGCAGAACCTCTAAAATTGAAACAGTATGTTAATTTGGTGCTTTCACTTCCCATTTAACCATTATTTATTGTTAGATCATATTTGCAACTCTTTTCCATAGTGCATGACCTATTATCATCTGATTATCGAATTCATTTATTTTGTATATAATTAAAGTAATTGTGATAGTGACCTGCTCTGGCATTTCTCATAGTTATCACATTTTGAACAACCCCTTTGCATTCTACAACTTGCTTGATTGAGCTTGCATGTCATGGTTTCTGTATGTGTTTGTTGCCTAATGATACGATTTCTTTTTGGGGTTGACATAGCAATTTAAATACCTGGGTGTTAACTGTAATATCAGATTTTAATGTTTGTTTCATCTGTTCAACTTTGAGACTATTTTGACCATTGTTATGAGCCAACCTACTGGTCTTCCAAAATATTTTATATTTCTTAATGGAGACTTTATAGCTAACAAAATCTGGAAATCTGACATCATCATCTTCCATAAACCAATATTCCTGCAGATTGATTATATCAATACCTTTTGTATGTTACTAATCATGCTGCATTGCAAGAAATCATTAAGATATTCCTGCTATCATGGTCTTTGCTTAATTGTAAACATGTCTGACTTGTTTTAGGCCATGTACTATATAATGCCCTATCTCATCAAAATTCCTAATATTACCTGTAATGTCACTATCGAAAAAAAGAAACACACCATGTATTAATATGGTTAGTGTCATATGGTCTGTCTGTTGGGTCTACTGTAAATGCACATGTAATAGTGACTTGCAACACACTTGGTCTAAACAGCAAGTGCCCTAACTCCCATCAGCCTGATCCTACATAATTACCTAGTGCTCCTGCCACTGACCCTACTGAACTGAGTAAATTCAATAATTACTTCTTAAACCTAAAACTCACTTTCCCCTCCATAACCTTAAAGTCTCTTATTATCACTTCCTAAACCTTAAACACAACTCCCAACTCTATACCTAAATACCTCAGTCATTCTCTAAACCTAAAACTAACGTCCTGCTCCATAAACCTAAAGTCACTGATTCCTCCTTAGCTGTAACTTTCCTTCTTCTCCTTTACCCTAAAACTTCCCATCCACTCTCTAAACATGAATCACCCTTCTGATGACTGCCTGAATTGCTATGCTGCAATGACTGCTCCTCCCATTCCCTCCCCATGGCTGTGGCACTTAACTTCCTTAAACTCAGTGACATGTTTAACAAGGTACTGCAGCCCCACTCTCTTTGCACAGCTATAGCACCTCAAACAAGCATATAATCAGGTTTGAGTTTGAGCAGCAGCTGATGTGAGATTCAAGATGCCAGAGTCCCTGGGTCAGGGGTTTGCAGTAGGCGATTGTCTGTTCATGAGATGGCATTAACTCATACTAAATTTGTGTAATCATCTCCATCAGAAATGTCAAATTACTTTTAAGTTTCCATGGTGTTTTACATTACATTCTTAGTTCATTATACATGGTCATTAGAACCACTAAATCCTCTGCTTCTCCATCCTCTTTATCTCTCATTGATTCATTTCTAATATTAGCTTTTTTCCTGTCTTGCCATAGTTAATTATCTGTCATCTTTTGCTGCGTTTCTGTTATAAGTACCATCTTCTTCCATATATCTCAAAATTTTGCTTTCATTTGCTTTCAAACCAAGATTATTCCTTTATTTGTTGCAGTCATTATTTATCTAAAAGTCATTCTTATACATAAAATTACTTTTTCAACATAGTGTCAGAATGATTTCTTATTTCCCTGTATGTATTTGCCTAATTTTAAAGTTTTAGATGTAAACTAAAGTAGAGTGTTATAACAAATTTAAACTAGCATCTTTGCTTCTTTGTACACTTTCTGTATCCAGATTGCTTATTATATTGCTCATTACTGGTTTTAGCAAATTTTTGAAGAAAAAATATCTTTGCTTTTACTCCATCTTAATCACAAGGTGTATTTAATACTTTTCGGGCCTTAGTATGGGCAAACTAATTTTCATCCATTCTTTCAAATGTTTTTATTGTCAACTTATTACAATTATTATTCACTATTGCTTGATGCAGCTGTACTCTTTAATTTTATCTTTACTTTATTGTTGCTTGTCAGCTTCCACCATCACTGTGTATTTCCTCTTACCTTTCACCTTTTTCTCTGTCTTGCTGTCGTTGCTTAAATATTTATATCTCCTTAATTCCAGTCTTATGATTTATCTCACGTTTCTCCATTGTTCCTTCACTTTGTCACACTTTTTGTATCTATATCTATTCCACATTTAATTCTTCTAACCCTTTCAATTCTGTTGATTTATTAGATTCAACATTCTGAAATTCCTTTTCCTGTTTTCATACTCTTTTCTTTTTCCTTCTTTTCCATCTTCTTCTTTGCATTATTACATATATTTTAGCGTTTCCAAGTTGTACCGTAAGTGGTGCATGTGTCTATAATGTATTAACTCCAATATGAGATTATATGTAGTGGTTTCTTGTATTAAACTTTTCATTATTTCTTTAGACAAAATTCCATTTTTAGCTGTGACACATTCCCACTCTTTGATTTGCAGGTTGTATCTGCATTGCTTTTCAGCCTGTAAGCTGTTCTAATTCTTAGAAGCCCAATTCCAACTACTATTCTGACTTAGTTCATAGTCCTGGATGATAGCTGATATCAGACTACTTATGTCTTTTTTTGAATATATGTTTTATTTACTGAAATTGAGGTTATGTTCCAATTAAGTTCTAGCTGTGATGTATTTTTTTAGGGTCTATGTTAAATCTTCGAACGCTTAAAAAAGTGAATGATGATTTATCAAACCCATGTAAGTGAAAGCTTACAATCTCGCACGCTTAGAAGAGTGATTTTTTTCCAAGGGGAAAAAAATCACTGTTCCACAAAAAAAAAAAATATTAAAACATTACATAAAGTGGGGGGCTTTGCCCCTCACACCCCCCTACTTAAATATACCAACTCTGAGATCGTACTACAGTGATGAAAATGACAAAGTAAAAAAGCGGCCAAGCAATTTCTTTCCCAGGGAAAGAATTCACTTATATGCCGTTTCACTATTTGCCTTTTAGTGCTTTCAAGTTCGATCAAGCCACATTTGAAAGAATGCGTCTTTGATTGTTTAATAGGAACCCATTTTTTTATTCCATTCTCTTTTCAGTTTCCTCATTCTTACTATACTATGCATACATCTGTTTGCTGGGCCATAGCATTGTTTCGACTTCTTTGCACCTGACCTGGGGCTTAGTTCCATAGGTGACTTGACTGTTTTTGCTGTTGCTGACTGCTTGGCCTCATGGTTCTACACTCTGTTTCTTACTCCACTGATTGGTGGAAGCTTTCCCACTCCTCCTACAGTGCTTGAATGGAGTTTTCAAATTCCTCCTATCCTAAAGGCACCATTTTTAATTCCTATCTTGTAGGACTATAGTTGCTTCAGCATCCTGAATCAGTGTGCTCACCAGGTAAGCTGTCTTAAAGTGTACAATGTTTGCAATCTTATTTTAGTCTAAATATATAGCAGAACTATCTTCTCTGTCTGGGCCTAATACAAACAATTATTGTATTTTGTATGGTAGCACTGCAGCTGTAGATTAATTGCTTAGTTTTCTAGTCACAAGTTTGTTCAGAAACTGTATCTGGTACTGTAGCTAATTATCCTGATTTTCATGGAGTGTACCATCTTACTATATAATAAGAGATGCACAGTCATTTTAAAAGTAGTGGCGATAACTATAGTTAGCATAATGTTGTAATGTTTTGTTTAGCATAGCTTTGTAACTTTCAGAAACCCTATAGTCGAACTTATGTATAATAAGAGGAGCGTTGTCTTTTAAGTGGTACTGCAGTTGTTGTAGATTAGTATTTGGCTTTAAAACACTCAGAGACCTTTACTTTGTGCTGTATCCTTGACTATATACCTGAATTACTTAGAAGATAGTGTGGTCTCATTTATGTAATACTGCAGATTAGTTCATGTTAACAGTTCTTTTGTTTAATCATCTGTGCTAATATGAATGTTACATATATTTCATCCACTTAAAATATGAATACGGTGACTGTATATCTGTCTACTGCTCATTAGGTCACAAATGTGCTCTTGGTCTGTAGAATGTTTCATGCTAATAATTGTGTATTTTGTTGTGGTGCACATCAGGGATATTGTGACCTGTTGTGTGTTGATGCCTCTTTAAACCACTACCTAACCAGCTCTTTTAAGCTACATTTCTCATTTCTTTCTTTACAGTCTCCCATTCCTTAAAGATTGAGTGATATCCCCCACTGAACCTATTGCCTGGAACTCTCTTGTCTTCTTACCAAGTACCAACGTGCATCAAGCCTTCTAGCCGCAAAGTGCATACAGTGTATTTCCTGTATTATTCCTGCTTTACACTGAACTGTGTAAGTGAAACCCTAGATATACTTGGGAAGTGGTGTGCACACTATTTGGTCACTGTAGACTTAGTTCCCCCTCCTTTTTTAACCCCTTATCAGATGTTCACCCTATCTCCATTTTTACAGATCCATTTCAGTTTAATGAAAATAGGTTGAAAGCATAGGGCCACAGCATTGTTTCACCTTCTAGACACTGGCCTGGAGCTTAGTTCCATAGGAGACTGTTTTTGCTGCTGCTGACTGCTCACCTGGGCTCACTCCACTCCCCTACCCCACCCCGATTCTCACCCACCCCATTACATCTAGACTTATACACCATAGCCACTCCCACACTTGTAGGTGGACAAATCACATCCCTCTTACATCTTCTTACCATCTGACTTCTCCCATCTTACCTTTATCTTCCAAACCTGTCTACTCCAGCTATATACCTTTTTACAAATACCCAAGTACTCCTTCCTTAAAAACTGTTCACCTTCAGCTCAAATTATCTAAAACCATTTCTATGAAAGAAAACATTGCACCTTACTATCTACTCTGTCTACTCCAACAACAGCAGCTTTACATTACAACCTGTCTTGGTGGACATGATTAAAAAAACTTCTTAAAAACCTAAAGCCCACAACATTAGCCACAGCTAAACTACCAGCCAATTTTCTGAGAATTGCTGCTGATGCACTTGCCTACCCTGTAGCCATTCTTATTAACAATTCTATATCTGAAAATGTAGTCCCTGATATCTGGAAAATTTCCCATATTATTCCACCACACAAAGGAGGTAATTCAAGAGAACTGACCAAGTTGGTAGTGCGAGAGAACTGACCAATTATCTTTTTTTCTTGCTATGCAAAATACTAGAGAGATGTATACATACACAAATCATGGAGTATCTAAATATGCAAAAAGTTTTGTCAAATACACAACACAGCCTCTGGCCTTTTTGTAGCACCACAACCGCTCTAATGTCTTTCACAAATACAGTAGATAACCATGGAAACAATGGAGAATTTGTGTCTGCAATCTTTCTTGATCTTTCTAAGGTCTTTGACATGGTCTATTTTTCTCCACTTCTCATTAATCTTAGAAAGACAGACATAGCAAAACTTGATTTCTGTTACAATAAAATTGCCAGGTTTGCGACAGATTCTCCTTCTAGGTCACATCACTGCAAAGCCCTAAACAGCTGAAATGGCTATAATTACCTCAGCTTGTCACCTACAACCAATTTACTCAAGCCTATAAAATTCTGTATCACCCTGAGAAAACCCCAGCACTACAAAATCTACTATATCCCTACACCAGTAATAGGGTTTTACACTCTAGTAGTAAACTCCTCCTAGATGTAACTAAAGCCAGTAATACAGCTGGTGTATCCTTCTTCTCAAGTGTTATGGTTAAAAACTGGAATACTCTGCCCACCAACATGTCAACTTCATCCTCCTTAGCAAAGTTAAAAAAAAATACTAAAAGCTCACCTAGCTGATACATGTTTCTGTTGTTGTGCCAGTCCTGGCTAGTTCATATCCTTAACCTCATACACTATCCACCTCTTTTCCAGTCCTGGTTAGTCCATATCTTTAAGCTCAGACACTAGCCATCCCTTTTTTCCACAACTCTACTGCAAACTTGCTAGCCAGTAAATTGTTTGCTTTCTTGCTTTCCTTCCCCTCTCATCATTTCCATAGTTCAGATCACACTACCTCTCCTTGTGTAAACAAACAAGATTTGTGGAATGCCTCTAGTTTGATTCTCTGACATGTGATATACTGAAGCTGTTCTACATCTCTCTGACATATATGTATGAATTGTTCTATAGTTCTCACACTTTTTGTGTCATGATACTTTTTCCGTACATGTATGTATTAGCACCTGTGTATAATTTATGTGGATCCTTCTTCATATTATATGCCATCATTTTATTGCACTATGTACTGTTTCATAAATGTGGAGCTTTTCTCCCCGGGCCTCCACTGAAAAAGGACTTGTGTCCAGTTGGACTTTCACAGAAACCAAATGTAAAATAAAAATAAATAAATAAATAAATATCTATCTTATCTCTTTACATTTCCTGCTGTTCTTTCATTGTTGCCCTTTTCCACATTTGTTTTATTTCTTTATGGGTTTTTCCTTATTGTTGAGTACACTGTCTGCACTTAATATGATGCTAATAACTTTGCAATGCTACTCAATGTTGTTACATTTTATTACATCTGCAGAAATTAACATCTCCTGACAATTACTTTCTATCCATTTATTGTGATCATCTACCTCTTTTTCTGATGTATTTGTCCTTTTTCCTTGCTGTGGTATTCATTTATCTTTTCTTGTTGTCAAGATATAAATGTTGTCAATAATGGTCTTTGGGCATCACAGTAGATAGCTTTGTCACCTAAAAACAGGAGGTTCTCCAGTTTGATTCTTGGCTGAAGTGCATTCTGTGCAGAGTCTGCATGTCCTCACTGTTTTAGCATGGATTTACTGCGGGTGCTGCTATTTCCTGACACATTTCAAAGACATGCAGTAGGTGGATTAGACACTCTAAATTGGCCGTATTTGTGAGTGTGCATGTGAGTGTGTGGTGTGGAAGAACTACATTGGCAGGGCTAGCCAGCAGTAAAAACCTTGGCTGCTGGTGACTGTTACTGTTGAAGTGATACCCCAACCCCCCCCCCCCCCCTCCAATATGAAAAAAAGGGTTGGGAATGTATGGATAGATCTGTATTAAGCAAAAGGTGAAAGTTGCTGAAACTTACACAGCATTTGGGCCAGATTCATAAAGAATGCACTCTATTGCTTAGGGCTTTATGTGCCATTCACGGGTTTATAAAACCCAGTAATACCAAAGAACAAAATTCCTTGTGTGATCCTGCTCCATTGAATCTCATCATCTCATCCAGTTCCCCCCTATGTTAATGAGTCCACCCTCCAAACACGCACCATTTGCAGCCATGGCAATAGTGAATAAGATATGGTGTTTCAGAGACATTTCCTTCTAGTGTAACAGCCGCAACTGCAATGATCCTCTTCCTCTGCCAGTATGTTGCTAAGTAGACAGTCCACTGGCAAAAAGTAACCCTCCCACATACATATTTATTGTGTGACAGAAAGAATCCATGCAAAGAACGAAGTCCAGTGTAAGGCAGGCAGACCTGATGACACATAATGCCTTGTCCCACACCTGTGATGCGAGGGAGCTCTCACCAGATCTGTCGGCACCAACTGCGTATAGAATGACTGCAGTTCATTCAAGAATCACAGTCATTCAAGATGGCAGACTATGAGTACTGCTGGGTAAGACAGTTGAGTAATGTATTGTATGCCTTACCAAGTAGCAACTGTGGCTATGTCCTAGAGCAATCTATAGATTAAGCAGTTGCTGTACACTTTAACACTGTCAAATTACAGAGAGGAGCTCCCTGGTAAGCCTCAGTAAGAAGCTGAGATCCCTTATAAGATCTTCCAAAACTAGCTACGAAAATAAAAATCGCCACTGATTCTAAGGGCAACCACAAAACATTCTATAACTATGTCAAGAATCTCAATGACAACACCCAGATCTGCTGTGAGTTACAGCACAATGGCATGAAAATTACAGAACCAACTGATATTGCCTACATCCTGGCAGATAGGTTCAGTGCTAACTTTACCCCTCCCCCCACCCCTAAAGGGCCCATATCTATAGAGAAAGAATGCAGAGTCCCTGTAATCACATTTATGTAGGTAAAAGTTGCACTCTCAAAAACCAAAAACATAGCATCGATGGGACCAGACAGCATCCCGGGCTGCATTTCACATGAACTTCAGAACAAACTGGCTCTCCACCTAAGCACCATGTTCAATCCTAGTCTCACGTCAGGCTTTGTGCCCACTGAATGGTGCACAGCAACAGTTATCCCACTCCACAAAGGGGGAGCCACCACTTATCCTGGGAACTATTGCCCTATTAGCCTGACGAGCCTGGTCTGCATGGCCATGGAACGTATCATCATGGAACTCATAAACAAAGACATTGGTAACCTCCAAACTCTGGACCCCACCCAGTTCGGGTTTGTGAAAAGCAGATCATGCCTTCTGAACCTGATTGACTTCTTTGAATCAGTCACCAAAGCCGTAGACAAGGGTAAGGTGGTTCACACAGCCTATCTTGACCTCGCCAAGGCTTCTGACACCATCCCCCATTCTGGAATTATAGCTAAACTCACTAAACTAAGTGTAAATCCCTACATCACAAGGTGGGTTGCCAACTGGCTCATTGACAGAACTCATACTATAAAAGTTGCAGACTCCAAATCTGACTTCAAACCAGTGACAAGTGGAGTACCACAAGGTTCAGTCCTGGGACCTCTCCTATTTGGTATCTACTTCTCTGAAGTGCAGGCAAACACAGAAGGTCTCTGACCAATGAAGTTCGAAGATTATTGCAAACTAGGAGCCATAGTCAAGTCCCCAAATGATATGGACATCCTATAGAAGGGCCTCACTGAGACAGATGCCTGATGTCAGAGGCATGGCCTCAAGCTCAATGCCAAAAAGTGCATTGTCATCCTCTTTGGTAAAAACTCTGTACCCATGAACTACCACATAAATGGCAGTCTACTTAATGCTGAATGTGTGATGAGACCTTGGGACCCAGTTGGACAGTAGTCTCTCCTTTGATAATCACATCACCACAGTAGTCAGGAAATCCTTCTATGTGGCACACCTCATCACAAAAGGGTTCTCATCCAGGAAAAAAGTGGTCATTGTTCCCTCTGCTCAGTGCTCACCCATTAGACCCATTCTAGAGTACAAGACCCCTTTTGGAATGTACCTCACAAGACATCTGCAGCAGCTGGAAAGGCCACAGAAGTACTTCACAAAGAGAATTACTGGTCTCAAACAGATGCCCTACACTGACCATCTCAAAAAATTCCAGCTTTACTCTGTAGCATATCACCTACTCTGAGGAGATCTCTGCCTAACATATAAAGCTATGTTAAACCCAGAGCTGTTGGACATGCTACACCTAAAGAAATCCCGATCCCTCTGAACTACACACTCTAGGGGCCTAAACCTTGTCACCACAATAAACAGGACATGCTGGAGGGATAGATTCCTGTCCCAGAGACTTCCTATACTCTGGAACAAGCTACCCATCTATGTCAAGCAAAGTGCCTCATTAGCACTCTTCAACAAAAATCTTGATGAGTGGATGGGAAATAGGAAATATACCTCGGGGATCACTTTTATGGCTCTGCTCGACAGGGTCACAGGAAATTAATTTTCTTGGGTGGCATAAGCCAGGGAACCTTGTTGGCTAGGCTTACTTAGGCCCTTGGGCCAATAGCCGAGTACCTACCTGTGAACCTATGAGAGCTACCTCTAGTCCTGAGCACAATAGTGCCTACTGCGCATAGCATACCAGAAGTACCCATGCACCATTCGGGAAAACTGGCCAGTGACTTTGCACCTCCTCCAGGGAATACCATTATTCACTTCTTTAAATCACCATAGTCCTTAGTGACGTTCTAAAGACAGTGCACAAAAGGTAATTACACTTCTCTACACTATCTTTGCAAATACTGTGTCTGAGATATCTGAGATATACTATGGTAGCTACAATTAATAAAACTATGAAGTAGATTTTATTTAGCTGAAAGCCAGCAAGTGCCGCGTGTTTTGTCTGCTATATCCATTAAACTTATTCTATGCATGTACACTTAATAATCCTACTTCTTTAAAACTGCTTTGCAATAAGTCAATTATAATATGAAAAATCTTCTCAGGTTTTGCAAAAGAGTATCAAATCTAAAGGAATTATTTTAATGTGATACAATGAATGTTGCCAGATATTCAGATTTCCACAACTAAGGCTATTGTTAATATTAGGAGGGAAACTGTCACACTAGACTTGATCTTCTTGACCTATATAAAATCTGTTCATTTGTAACAGATATACTTTTGTATGGCAATTAAAGAGTATGCTCAATGTTGTACATGTCTATAGCAAGTGTGAGATATTCTAGCTCTGAAGCTGTGAAATTACAAAAAAATCATAGAACTGTAAATTTACTATATAAATTTGCAGGAAGCTAAATATAAAATAAATATGCAACAATTAAGATAAAGAATGTGTAAGTGGACTACACAGATGTTTAAAATATTCTAACAGACTCTTCTACAGAAACTGAATTGCAAAGCTCATGCTGGGGAAATAAACAGTAAATAATATATCTGTTTGTGTCTGCTATGTTAGCCTGAATGTTCACTTAAACCTTGAATAAAAGAAATGAGCTCACACTCAAATTAAACTGTCATTTATCCAATCCCCTAGAAAGTCAGTTATATTTCCTTTGTTTCAGAATCTTAAAAGTACGTCCAAGAAGTTAAACAATCCATGAACACCTGTAGCATCATTGAATTAAACCAGACAACTCAGTTCCAGTTAGTCCTAATATACAGAGCAACTCAATACCTGCTTGGTTCTTCATAATCTATCCAGAAGTATAAATGGCAGTGCATTGTCTGCTATGAAGAAATTTGACGGCTTTTTCTTATTCATAACCTTCAATGTGTCAGTTAAATGTTATACAATACATACATTCTACTAACCAAGATTATATGATGTCATGCACTATAGGCAATAATCAGACTGCTACATTTTGGCCTAATTATCAGCATATCTCTGGAAGTGTCCAAAAATGGTTAGAAATGCTAGCCTTTTTCAGAGCACTTGTCTTGCATCTTCCACCCCCTTTTCTTTATCACCAAAATATTCACCTCTGGTATTTATAGATATAGGAGGGCTAAAGTCATATCTTCCAGTAGCCAGTGCATTGTTTTCACAATGCAGGAAAAGTAGACATTGTGATGGCTCTTTTCAACTTACTGCTTGTCAGTAGATTTTGGTGTCCCAGTACACAAACTAAAGGCTACGTATCCGAATACTCTGTTGCAGCCACAAACAACTACTACTTCATTCAGCGATGTGCAGGCACAAAATGAGCATTGCTTTAACATTGACTGTAGCTGTGCAAGCAGGTGCCCAGTAAAGAAAACTGTCTTTAGTCAATAGCTGAGGCATTTGCATTTTGATCTAAATACAAAACTGGAAACAGTGTGTAAAGAGCAGTTTATAGAGAACAGTGGCTGAACACATTATTCAGTACTTTGGGTCACCAGAACGCAACATTGCTAGCTAAGCATCTTGCAGTAACCCATTACGTTTTTTTGCAGGTCTATATCAGAACATCAAAGTATTAAAACTTCAAATGATCTGATATCGAACACTATTCAGCAAATGCTAAGAATAGCGAAGCTGCAGAACAGTGAATTCTTTCCTTGGAAAAGAATTCGGTTGGCTGTTTCTGTGGCTTCGCTATTCTTAGCACTGTGGTGGAAAGTTATGGGTTGGGTCCAGGTAAGTGTGTGATTGTTTGTACGTTAGGGTTAGGGGCGGGTTAAGTGAGTTAGGGTTAGGGCGCAGGTTAGGCATTTGTGTGATAGTGACAGACTTTAGGGTTAGGGGCAGTTTAAGTGAGTTAGGGTTAGGGCACGGGTTAGGTGAGTGTGCGATAGTGATGGTCCTTAGGGTTAGGGTTTGGGTTAAGGTTAGTTGGAAGATAGTAGTGTATGTTTAGTTTAGTGTAGCATTAGATGTAGGAATTTAAGTGTATGTGTGTGGTTGCTGTTTGTTTGATGTGCTTGTGTTGTCTGTATGTGTATGTGTTATGGAGCAGCGAATTTTTTCTGAATGTTCGATATTTTCATGTTTAGATGTTTTGGGGCTGATGAAATAGCGTTCGCTATTTTCATCTTTCGATAACATGATATAAACACTTTTTTGCAGCTTGGATGTAGAAGAGTCTTAAACTGTTGTAAATTGACTACATGGCTTTTATCAGTTTACATTTAAAACTTTAAATAGTGACTGAATAAAACCTAAGAAAGATTCATTTGATAACTGACCATTATTTCACTTCAGCGTTCAGTGTTCATTTGGTGGATGTGATGTTATTACCCAGTGTTGGTGTTCTAACTCAGTTTAGATATTAAACAGTTAAGTATATCACATGATAGCTGGGTATTAAAAATCCATTTAAACAGGGGTATTAATGAAATTATTATCCTTTTTTTGATGCTCTTTGTAACAAAGTTGCACTCATTCCTAGTTAAGGTGATTCACTGTCCATTGGTTTATATAAATACCAAGTATGTTAATTACTTAAGATATTATTAGCTATCATTGTAAGTCTTTTGGATTAAGCACTTGGGCTTCAGACCAGTTGTTTTACATTACGAAGGTTTGTGGCCTGCACTTTGGTGGCAGGACAGGTAGCTTACATCCTTCTAAGTTGGGAACTGCTGATTGAGGGCTCATTGTCTGTTATTCTAAAAGTGTATTAGTTCTGGTTTAAGCACTTGGGCTTCAGGCCAGTTATTTTACATTAAGAAGGTTCGTGGTCTGCACTCTTGTGGGAGGAGAGGCTGGACTCTGCCCTTCTGAGCTGGGAATTTCTGGTTAAAGGCTTATAGTGCCTGCATATTTGAACTGTTTCTTACTGAAATTGGTACACCTTGTTTGCTGTAGCATAGACTAGATCCAGGCCTGCTGAATCTAGCTTTGTTTGTATGCTTGCTGTTTGTTTGCTTGTTATTTCCTGAAGCTAATTCCACCTAAAGCAGCGTTTTTCAGCTTCTGTGGATCCCTAGTGATATCTGCATTGCTTACTGTACTTATTTCCTTGTTTCACTTGAAAGAAAGTTACTGTTTGTCATTTTTGCATTTAAGTTACCTGTAACACATTGCATTTAAGTTACCTGGCACTTGCTCACTAAGTCAGCACTAAAAAATTAAAAGAACTACACCCTCACAAACTCCCCTTGAGTACCTTGTTCCCCATTGGCCCATTTTTCAATTATAAAGGAATTCCCAATACTATTCTAGCATGTCCAAAGGTCAATTGTCAATCTCCTCTCTGGTCCAGCTGGTGAATCTTGAATCTTGAGGCAATGTTACAACTGCCTCATGTACACAGACAACCCTCTCCTTCTCCCAACAAATTCCAACACATGTGAGAGATGCAACAATATAGCCAAACTGGAGGCTAAGCTCTCTCAACTCAGTACTGGCGTAACCAGTCAGGAGGGGAAGGAAACCACACTCACTACAATTCCAGTCTCACATAGACCTACCACAACAGCAAACCAAACACATAAACACACAAAAACATACTTGGAGGCTCTAAATAAAAATCTGCCTAAGCAGCAGACACCTCCAAAGCAGACACCCAAGCAACAGCTTCCCCAAAACAAAACACATGCAACACATAGCTCACAAAGCCAGTGTGCCTAACAGTCACAGCCCTTAAGGCTAAACAACACACCTGATACACTTGTAATAGGTGACTCTATTGTCAGGCACACTGACGTCCCGCTCACCAGGCTGAACAAGGAGAAGGTCACGGTGAGCTGCCTGTCGGGTGCTAGGATCCGCCACATAACTCAAGCACTCAGGTCACTCCAAGGCAAGTACAAATATGACTCAGTCATTGTCCATGCTGGTGTGAATGACCTGAGACATACCTCCCTGGACTACATGAAACGAGACACAGAGGAGCTCTCTGAGCATGTAGCCCAGGCCGGTATGACCCTGACCTTGAGTAGCATCTTACCCTCACCAAGAATGATGCCACAATATGAATACAAGATGATCAATTTCAACAATTGGCTTAAGTATTGGTGTCATTCAAAGGGGATCCAATGCCTGTCAGTCTGGGATGACATGCTCGACAAGCCACGATGCTTCGCTAGGGATGGCTTGCACCTGTCACCCCTGGGCTTTCGGATATTGGCAAAGGCTCTTGCTACCCCCATAGTGCCTTTTTTAGACAAGGCTCAAAAGACAAACCCACCTCCATAGGTATCACAAAGGATAAGAAACTAAGAGTAATGCTACTCAATGCCAGAAGTCTAAACCTCAAGATGCACACACTCGAAACTCTCTTTAGCATGGAGAACATCAATATCTGTGCAGTAACAGAAACCTGGTTTAAGGCTCACGAGAGCACCCCAGCACTACCAGGTTATACCTCATACTATGCTTTTCGGCCCCAAAACTTGGACGAAAACACAAAAGGAGGGGGAGTATCAATATTCGTCAAAGATACCCATACCTCCAGGTTGGTGGCACAGCATGAAGCATCAGAGACTATCCATGTGCAACTAACAGTGGGTAAAACTGCCTTCCAGTTTATAGCCTGCTACAGACCACCCTTCCAAACCCAGGAACCCCACTCGGCCTCCCTGAGAACACTGGAAAATATGAAGGTCTCTCCAAACACCATTATATTGGGTGACTTCAACTACCCAAACATAGACTGGGAGCATTACTCTAGCTCCAACACCCTAGCCCAAAAGTTCCTAGAATTTATAAACTCAAATGCTATGGAACAACTTGTTACCACTCCCACAAGAGGAGAAAACATACTGGACCTGATCATCACCAACATGGGGACTCTATGCTCCAGACCAGAAGTGTATCCCTCACTGGTAAGATCAGACCATAAACTAATCTCACTGGATATTCACATCCCGACCCCACCCCCTGCCCAGAAAACCACAGTGAAAAACTTCTCTAAAGCAAATTTCACACTCCTCAAAACTGGAATCCTTCAAAGCCCCCGGGCCTGTGGAAAATACAGCCCAGACCGCAGAATCCTTTATAAATGCATTCTATGAACACCTTCAGGAATGCATGGATCATGCAATCCCAAATAAAACCAAGACCCAATCCTCCAAAGGCAGATGTCCTGTCTGGTGGACCCCAGCCATAAACAAACAAGGAGGAAGCTACTACATGATAGAGCAAAATCCCAAAAAGGGAAGGCATCTCTGATCAGTATTAGCAAAAAACTATGGGCACTCATAAAATCGTCTAAGGCCTGCTTCGAGAGAAAAATTGCACAGGACACTAAGGATAATCACAAGGCTTTCTTTAGTTATGTGAGGAACCTGGGTGGGAATTCCCAGATATGCTCAGAATTAGTCCAAAATGACAAAAAATACACTCAACCCACAGACATTGCCAACATCCTAGTTGACAGGTTCAGCGCAAACTTCTCCCCCCCCACCAAAAGGGCAAATATCTATCCCAGCAGAGTGCTGCCCCTCTGACATCTCAGATGCTCAGGTAAGAGCCGCCCTCTCCAAAGCAAAAAACACAGCATCAATGGGACCAGATGGTGTCCCGGGCTGCATCCTACATGAACTTCAAGAAGAGCTAAACCCAAACATAAAACTACTGTTCAGTCCCAGCCTTACTACAGGATATGTACCCAAAGAGTGGCGTACAGCAACAGTGGTCTCTCTCCACAAAGGTGGTGCCTCAACGGATCCTGGAAACTATCGCCCCATAAGCCTGACTAGCTTGCTCTGCAAAGCTATGGAAAGGATCATCATGGACCTCATAAATAAAGATATTGGGGACCTACAGACACTGGATCCTACCCAGTTCAGCTTTGTTAAGGGTAGATCCTGACTCTTAAACCTGGTCAATTTCTTTGAAACAGTCACCAAGGCCATTGATGAGGGAAGGTGGTACATCAGCCTACCTGGACCTCACAAAAGCCTTCGATACAATACCCCACTTGGGCATTATAGATAAGCTCACCAGCTTAAATATAAACCCCTATGTCACTAAATGGGTTGCAAACTGGCTCAAGGACAGAACCCACATGGTTAGAATTGCTGGAGCCATGTCAGACTCCAAACCAGTTACAAGTGGCGTCCCACAAGGCTCAGTCCTGGGACCTCTCTTGCTCGGTATATATTTCTCAGAGGTACAGGCCAACATGGAAGGATGACTGCAAACTGGATGCCATAATCGACTCTCCAGCCGACACAAGCATCCTCCAAAAGGGCCTCACAGAAACAGACAACTGGTGCCAGAGCCATGACCTCAAGCTAAACGCCAAAAAGTGTATAGTCATCCCCTTTGGCAAAAACAAAGTGCTCACAAATTACCACATAGGTGGTAATCCATTAAGTACAGAAGAAGTAATTAGGGACCTGTGGACCCAAGCTGATAGCAATCTCTCATTTGACAACCACATGGCCAAAGTGGTTAGAAAAACATTTTATATAGCCCACCTAATCATGAAGGGATTCACATCTAGATCAGGGGAGGTCATCGTGCCTCTTTACTCATCTCTCATCAGGCCCATAATTGAGTGCAATTCTCCTTTTGGGATGTACCTTACCAGACACCTGCAGCAACTGCAAAGACCCCAAAAGTATCTCACCAAGAGGAACAAAGGGCTCAAACAGATGCCATATGCTGCCCGGTTAAAGAAACTCCAGCTCTACTCAGTGGCATACTGCCTGCTCAGAGGCGATCTGTGCCTGATGTATAAAGCCATATCCAACCCGGAATTAATGGACATGCTGCACCTCAAAAAATCCAAATCCCATCGAGCTACGCGCTTGAGAGACTTGAACCTCAGCACTGAAATAAATAGGACATGCTGGAGGGACAGATTCATAACCCAGAGGCTCCCTTCACTCTGGAAGAAAATCCCAGTCCAGGTTAGGCAGAGTCCCTCATTGACTCTCTTCAAGAGGAATCTTGATGAGTGGATGAGAGATCGTAGGGTTACCCCGGGTATCACTTCTGTGTCACTGTTAGACAGAGGCACAGTATACTAACCTCGAAAAAGGGCATAGCAAAATTAATTTAAAATTGGTGGTGAAAGCCAAACACACTCTGGCTAGGCTTATAAATGCCCTAGGGCACATAGCCTAGTATGAACCTATGAACCTATTAGTAAAATATACAAGTTTGCATGTTTTGTAATCACACTGATGTGTTTCTGAATATTAGACTGTTGGGCTTAAGCTGCTTTTTTAATTGCACTGTGTGATAATAAAAGTATCATTTACTTCATTTTAGATATGTAAGTTAGCGGTGAATGATTGCACTTATGCATGCAACTCTTTTTTGATGCTGTTTAAACTAACTCTTAAGCTTTGAAAGCGACTCAGCTTGGGGTACACATGTAAGCATTAGGTGTCAGGTTTTTGATGAAAAGGAGGAGACTATTACATCATCTTTCTGGTTACTAGTTTTAGGCACTGTGTTTTCTAGAGCAGCACAAATTACTTTTCAAATGTTTGGTTTACTGGTCAAATATAACTCCCCTGCTATCACTAGGGAACAGATCCTTAATGCTCTCTCTAAGGTCAAGGGCACTGCATTAGTGGGCCAGGACAATATCCCAGGATGCCTTCTAAATAGCATGAAACATAGCCTATCTGGAATTACTTTATTTAACTTTAGCCTTCAAACAAACTTCGTTCCTCATGAATGGAGAACAGCAACAGTCACCCCTCTGCACAAAGGTGGTCATTCACAGACCTTGGAGACTACAGACCCATACGTCTCACTAGTCTTATATCCAAAGACATGAAAAGAATTGTCATGGAAATGATCAATCTTATAGTAAACTTCCAGACATTGAATCCAACCCAGTGTGGTTTCATCAAGGGCAGGTCATGACTACTCAACCTGGTGGACTTCTTTGAGAAGGTCACCAAAGCAATGGATGAGAGCAAAATGGTTCACACTTTGTACCTTGACCTGGCCAAGGCATTTGACATGATACTCCACTCGGGCTTTGTTGACAAACTCAAGAGGTTAGGTACAAGCCTGTATGCCACCCAGTGGATAGCCAACTGGCTCACAGATAGAACCAAGGAAGTATAAACTGGGGAGTTCACCTCTACAAAGGGGCCAGCCACAAGTTGAGTCCCTCAGGGATCAGACCTTCGACTGCTCCTTTTTGTTGTTTACTTCTCTGAAGTCAAAGCCAATGTCAATGGTCTCTGGCAGAGTAAAATTACAGATTATTTCAAATTAGGAGCTGTCATTGAATCATACACTAACACAAATGTTCTCCAGGAAGGGCTGACACAGACAAACAACTGGTGTCTGAACCGTGGACTAAAAGTAAATGCCAAGAAATGCATAATAGCATCCTACAGGAAGTCATCCATCCCTGGTAACTATCATATTGACAACACACCCCTTAGAGATGACACAGTAGTCAGAAACTTAGAGACACGCATAGACAGTAATTTAGCCTTTGACCATCACGTGTCTGCAGTAGTGCAGAAATCATTCTATGTTGCGCAACTTTTAAACAAATGTATGGCGTCTGGGTCCAAGGAAGTCATTGTTCCACTGTATTCATCACTCATCAGACCAGTCATTGAGTACAGTGCCTCCTTTGGTATGCATCTAACCAGGCATATCCAACAAATGGAATGTCCACAGAGGTTCCTCAATAAAAAATACAGGGTGTAAGTAAAACATTGTATGCAGATCACCTCAAGGCCCTAGCCCTGTATTCTGTCTCCTACAGGCTTTTGAGGAGAAATTTATGTGTGGCATACAGGGCATTGTCAGACCCTTTCTGATGGACCTGTTGCATATCCACTATACAAACACCACCAGAATTACTCATTCTAAAGACTTAAACCTTGCCTGTGATATAAATAGGGCCTGCTAGAGAGACAAGTATGTATCTCAGAGACTACCCCATGCTTGGAACCGGCTTCACATCCATATGAAGCAGAGTTCCTCCTTAACCCAATTCAAGAGTAACTTGAACAATTGGATGGGGAACAGGAAAATCATCCCTGGTTTGGCACCTGTGTCTCTGAAGGACACAAGCAACCTGTAAACAGTTCCTCTCCCAAGCCACTGCTTACACTTATAAGGGGTACCAGAACTTGTCGGATTTGAGATGCATGGCTAGGCTTAAAAAGGCCCTTGTGGTAGTTAGCCTTGTAAGCACCTATTTACCTGATTAACATTACTGCAGGTACTAGAGTTTGAAGAGTAAGGTAAGTAATACTTGTCCATCATTACCATCTTGCTCTGGTAAATAGTTTGTATTTTCAAGGGTAGGACAATAATGCTGCCTTTTTGAGATCAAAACCCCCATTTTCCATTGCTTGCAGGGTCTGCAAACTAGGAAGATGGTTGTGAAAATCTGGAGAAAGATTCCTTTAATAACTCCATGTTGCATTGTAGACAAGAGATCAGGGAGATTTTCTGAAATACAGTGGAATTCCTCATAAAGTTTCATTTAAGTTTAGAATGAGGTCTTTAATTGACAAACTGGTGTTTGGGTGTAGCCATAGGTACTTATCTATGATGAGCCTTTTATTTTAACCAGAAAGCATACATTTCATTTTCTGTCCACTTATGACTAGGTCAACATTTTTAATCATAATGTGCAGCTTACCTTAAAAAGATATCTTTATAACATTATAGCTGTTCAAGCAAACTTGAGATGAATGTATGGTAGGTTTTTGGGTAGTATGCTGGAAAAGGATATTTGTTTCATTTTTTGATACACTGAGTTTTACCTTTTGGTGTTGTCTATATAATGGATGGTCAGTGTGTTTTTGTTGAATTTTTTTTGTGTTGATCATTTAAAATGTCAACCCTTCATTATGTAATCATTATACTACACTGGGCTATAGATTATGGTGTTAAGGTAGCTCCTTGCTCTGTCCAGATGAATTAAGTAACATCTGTGATTCACTGAAAGTACAGTGTGGGAGGTACTACAGATGTATTACTTCCAGAAAATGTGGCTTTTTTTAAAAATGGAGGCAACAATTTGTTTGTTTTAAATGGCCAGAAGTACAACTTTAAAAAGAGAGAAATGGTGATGTGTTCATTTGTAACCATGGTCTCCTGCAACTGCTATACTTCAATTTTATAAGAAAAAAAAACTTGTGGTTTGTTTTTCTGCTGGATTTGCAGAAAAATGACCAAATGCTGCCACCCAAGTTTGATTTCTGAGAGAAAGGAGCTTTACTGAATTGGGGGATAGCCTAGGTCTTGTTTCTGACATAAGGTATGTCCTGAGTTATAAGTTTGCAGAGGCAATCTCAGCAGTTGTTGTCTGAAGTATTTCATATTTTACCCATTTGTTCTCTTTTCTGAGAGGTAGTGCTGTAGTATAAGGAGACTGAAGTTTGTAAACCATGTTCCGGATCATTCTGTTCATTTTTAAAATCATTTTATAGTGATTGGGCTTGTGGTTGGAAGGAGTGAGTAACAGGAAATGAGAACTGAGTATTACTACTTTGGCCATTATTTATGTGATGGGTTGGAGAAGGTAGTCTTTGTGTAAATAACAGATAGTAAATTGGTTATTGCTTTGACTAATGTCGGACAGAGATGTCCATGTAGATTCATAGGAGGTGACTAGGCTAATGGTCCTAGGCCCTTTACAAGCCTAGCCATGTAAAAACCTGTGTACCCTACTTGACCATAGTTAGATGGTCATTGTTAGCGGAGTGATTCTGTGATCATCACCAACTACCCCTGTCCATGAGGGACATAGTTGTCAAACCCAGGGTGAATTAATGGTCTCCCATCTAATTGTCAAGGTTGTGCTTAAATAGGGTCATTGAGGAGCTTTGCTTCACATGAAGAGGGAGCTTATTCCAGAGGAGTGGCAATCTCTGGGAGATATATCCGTCTCTCCAGCATGTTCTGTTTATGTCACAGGCTAGGGTGAGATCTGTATAGCGAGTGACTCTTGTCCCATTTGATTTGCGGATGTACGCATTTCCATTAGGGCAGAGTCAGAGACTGCTCTGTAGGCCAGGCACTGGTTGCCTCTCAGCAGCCTGTATGATACAGAGTACAGTGATTGGGCTTTCAGTCTTTTCATGTAAGTCATGTTTTGGAGGCCCTGGATTCTCTTGGTTAGAAACCTCTGTGGTCCCTCCAGTTGCTGCAGGTGTCTGGTGAGATACATACAGAAGAGGCATTAAACTAAATTAGTGATCTGATAAGGGGTGAGTACAGCGGAGTTATAACCTCCTTAGTCTTGGATGTGATGCCGCTATTTATGAGATGTACAATGTAGAAGGCTTTCCATACCATAATGGATACATGTTAATCGAAGTTTAGATTGCTGTCAGCCTGTGTTCCCAAGTCTCGCATCACTGGGTTTGAGCTTAGAGGGATGCTATCTACATCATAATTAGCAGGAGCTGCTTCTTTGCCAAAGGGGGATAATGAGGCATTTTTTTATTTAGTTTTAGTTCATGACTTTGGCACCAGTCATTTGTCTGAGTCGGCCCCTTCTGTAATATGTTTACATCATTAGGGGACTCAACAGTTTTGTCCAGTTAGAAGTCATTTTCAAACCTGGTAAACCACAGGCCATCAACTTTCATCTGGACCTCAGAGAAATAGATTCCAAACAGTATAGGGCTCAGTACAGATCCTTGTGGCAATCAACTGGTGTACTGGTGGAGGTGGACTCCACAACTTTGACGGTATGCATTCTGTCAGTGAGGCAGTGGACTATCCATCTAGTGATGTATGGGTTAATCCCCAGCTGGGAGAGTTTCTTAATGATCCCCGAGTGGAGGATTGTGTCAAAAGCCATGGCTAAATCAAGATAGGTGGTATGTACTGCTTTGCCCTCATCCTGGGCTTTGGTGATATTCTGAAAGAAATCCACCAGGTTTAATAAGCAAGATCTACCCTTAACAAAACCAAACTGAGTTGGGTCAAGAGTTTGAAAGTCATCTGTGTCCTTTCCATGGCCAAGGCTGGTTAGGTTTATGGATCGATAGTTGGGAGAAGTTGATAGACTCCATTTGTGCAAGGGGATTACTGTTGCTGTTTTCCACTCTACTGGAACAAAGCCAATGATCAGGCTATGGTTAAAGAGAGTGCCAAGTGGTTCCACTAGGTCTTGTTTTAGATTGTTTAGTAAGCAACCTGGGATGTTATCTGGTTCTATAGAGGACATGTTTTTGGCCTTGGGGAATGATTGTATGACCTGTTCTTTGGAGATACTTGGTAGTGGAATGGTGGCAGGAATGTTTTGGGGTATGGCTGGTGGAGACTGGGGGATGACGTTATTCTAAATCAGTCAGCAACAGGTTGGCAATTTCCACAGGTTCAGTGTGAGTGGTACTGTCCACTATACATTTGGCACACAGCTGGGCATTCCCTTTTAGGTTTTGGATGTAGCTAAATAATGCCTTATGGTTGTCTTTAGCTAGGGATGCTAATTTATTCTCATAACTAGACTTAGAGGACTTTACAAGATATCTGATTTGCTTGTTCAAGCTATGGAGGGTATTCTTCCTCTATTGAGTAAGTTCCCTCCTGTTCTTAAATATCAGTTTCTTTCTTTTGTTATATAACTTGTTTATACTTACAGTCCACCAGCGTGGCTTGTTTTTTCGGAAAGACCTGGTTTTAGTCCTGTCAGGTACAGCTGAGTCAGGACATTTGTTTAAGTGGCTATATAGGTCATTTGTGTACTCTTCTGCTGAGAAGTCATTGTTGGCTGTGTTAGCAGGGGATTTGAAACTTTTTATCACCGCTTAGTAGAATATAGTTTGCTTTGGATAAATTTTAGTTTTTTTTTTCATCCTGTGGGGGTGTCAGGTCTGATTTTTACTTCAAATGAGACAGATTTATGGTCTAACCTTACCAGGGAGGACAACACATAGGGGGTAGTGCAGTGACCCCCCCCCCCATGTTGGTGAGCACTAGGTCAAAGACATTTGAGCTCCTTGTGGGGGTGCAGACCAACTGTTCCAGGGTATTTGAATTAACAAAATCCAAGAACCTCAGAGCAATTGTGTTTGTGCTCATTTAAGTTAACCAATTGATGGAAGAATAGTTGAAATTTCCCATGACCAACATTTTTGGCTATATACTGAACAACTTTAGAAAGTCCAAGTAGGTGGCATGCTTCTTCTGGTTCATGGTGGGGGTGCTTGTAGCTAGTGATGATATGGTAGGGTATTTTGCCTATAGTTATTTGGACCTGGAGTAGCTCAGGAGAGTCGTACTGTTTTACTAGTATCTAGGTGTATTTGGATTTAATGAAGATGGGTACACCTCCAACTTTGGTTCTTTCATGCTTGTTTTGAGGTCTGAATACTTGAAAGGCATTGTAGACTTCTACGGCTAGGGTGCTGTCTGTGGCCTTGAACCAAATCTCAGTGACTATAAGGATGTCAGCATCTTCCAAAGTGAAGAGTGTTTTAAGAGAGTGCAGTTAACTGTTTAGGCTCCTAGCATTAAGCAGCATGACCTTGATTTTGTCTCTAATGGATTTCTTTATGTTGGATGTTTTGTTGTTTTGACATTGCCTAAAAGGGCACTATGGGGGGGGGGGGGCAAGTGTCATTGCCGGTATCTGAAAGCCTCTAGGAGACAGGTGAAGGCCACCTCTGGCAAAGCAGCATGGTCTGTTGACCATGTCTTCCCAGGCAAATACTGGATCCCCCTGGAGTGACACCAGAAGCTAAGCCAATTATTGAAATCAATCATTTTTTTGTCTGTATTGTGGCATCATCCTGGGTGAAGGTAGGATGCTCCTTAGGGCTAGGGACACACTTGTCTGGGACACATCTGAGAGTTCAGTCATGTCTCTATTGACATACTCCAGAGAGGTACATCGAAAGTCATTCACTGCAACATGTACTATGACAGAGGCATAACAGTAATTGTTGCTGAGTGACTTGAGTGTGTGCATGATTTGACAGATCCTGGCACTTGACAGGCAGCTGACCGTAACCTTCTCCTTGTCCAACCTGGGGAGGGGGACATCTGTTTGTCTCACTATTGAGTCACCAATAGGTTTTGAGGTGTTTGCCTTAGGAGCTTAATTGGTGAGACACTGATATGTTCATAGGTTCACAGGTAGGTACTAGCCTATCTGCCGCAAGGCATTTATAAGCCTAGCCAGAATGTGTTGGCTTTTGGCACCCCCTTAGATTAGTTCCCTGTGCCTCTGTCCAGCAGAGCCAATGAAGTGATCCCAGGGGTAAACTTTCTGTTTCCCATCCACTCGTCAAGGTTTCTCTTGAAGAGTGTTAGTTAGGAGCTCTGCCTAATGTAGATTGGAATCTCTGGGGCAGGAATCTCTCCCTCTAGCACATCCAATTTATTGTTGTGGTGAGGTTTAGATTCCTAGAGCTTGTGGCTCAAGGGGATATGGTTTTCTTTAGGTGGAGCATGTCCATCAATTCTGGGTTGGAATGACCTTGTATGTCAGGTAGAGATCACCTCTGAGTAGGCGGTATGCAACCGAGTACAGCTGGAGTTTCTTCAGTCGAGCTGCATAGGGCATCTGTTTGAGGCCAGTGATCCTCTTGGTGAGGTACTTCTGTGGTCTTTCCAGCTGTTGCAGGTGTCTTGTAAGGTACATCCCAAATGGGGCGTTGTACTCTATGATGGGTCTGATGAGTGATGAGTAGAGGGGCACAATGACCTTTTTCGATCTGGATGTGAACCCTTTTGTGATTAGGTGGGCCACATAGAAGGATTTTCCAACAACTTTGACAATGTGATTATCAAAGGAGAGATTACTATCTACTTGGGTCTCCAGATCCCTTATTAAGTCTTCCGTATTTAGGGGACTACCACCTATGTGGTAGTTTGTGAGTACTTTGTTTTTTCCAAAGTGGATGACAATGCACTTTTTGGCATTTAGCTTGAGGCCATGATTTTGACACTAGGTATCTGTCTCAGTGAGACCCTTTTGGAGGATGTCTGTGTCAGCCGGAGAGTCAATTATAGCCCCTAGTTTGCAGTCATCTGCGAACTTGGTCAGCCATAGTCCTCCTGTGCTTGCCTGTACCTCTGAGAAGTATATGCCAAACTGGAGGGGTCCTAGGACTGAGCCCTGGGAAATGCCACTTGTAGCCAGTTTAGAGTCGGTCCTAGCTCCCACAACTCTCACCATGTGGATTCTGTCTGTGAGCCAGTTGGAAACCCATCTTGTGACATAGGGGTTTATGTTCAGGCTGGTGAGCTTGTCTATAATACCAGAATGGGGAATGGTGTCAAAGGCCTTTGTGAGGTCTAGGTAAGCTGTGTGTCACACCTTTCCCTCATTTATAGCCTTGGTAACTGTCTCAAAGAAATCCACAAGGTTTAAGAGGCATGATATGTCCTTAACAAAGCCAAACACACACACACACACACACACACACACACACACACACACACACACACACACACACACACACACACACATACACATTGCAGAAATATCGTAGAGCAGAAAAAGCAACTTCAAGTTCTTAAAATAACATTTGCAGCTTTAACAATTATAAACCAATAGCATTGCTGTTGCCTGGACTTTACATTTCTCTGCATGAAATAAACATATGCTTCTAATAAACTCTTTTAAGTCTGTAAGAAAACTGATACTGTACTATAATATTACTAATAAATACATTCTTGCAAGTCTGTAACTGAACTGATAATGTGCTACAGTAAAATGGAAAGGCTGCAACTTTATTATTAAATCAAACTGAAACCTCAGTGGCATTGTTTTTCCCTGTCATAACCTCAGATGAAACAAAAGTAGTAATCTAACACTTTATTAATATTTCAAAAATGTTTGCATTTCTACACCTGTATAAAATTAATCTCAAGTATTGAACTTTCTATGTTTACTCTGTCACCCTCAGGTCATAATTTGCAAAACAATTTCTTCACTGTGCAGGCCTCTGCACTTCTTTACATAAAGCTGTTTCCTTAGTTGCTGTCATTTAACTTTTTTAGTACTATTGAGTGCTGCAAGGATTTATCATTTCTGTCTAAAATTTTCTTGGATACATAGTAAGAACATAAAGCTCTCACTAATAATATTAAATTGGTCTTTACCAAGCTGTTTAATGGCATGCAGTACTAACTTTAATTCAGCTTGCTGAGCTGGCCTGCAATCTGATAACTCAGTTACTTACATCCATGCCTCTGGTGTGCTTGGTAAACTGCAGTTTCTGCATGCAATATATACAGTCTTGAACTGTTTACATATACACATTTATTCCTAGAGTCGAACTGACCTGATTCTGGAATTTTACTTCTTTGTCCTTTATACAAGTATGTGAAGTTTCTTCATGTAGTAAAATTACATAACATGAGATTTAACCCTGTGGCTTTAATGACACACAGTATTTATGCTGTACTCATTTCTTGCCTGGGATCAGAACTCTTGACTGTACTGTCACTTTAACATGTAGTATTGAGTTTAAATTCTACATTCTATAAACTAACAAAACATCATTTAATATCTATGAATGATTTTCTCTCTCTGTCTGTATCAAGATATTATTTATGCATTGCAACACTTTATTACTATAATTCAAAGGTCTTCTTGAATGGGATATTAACTTTTGACAGTAATTTCCCTTTTAAAATGTAGCATTGACTTTAAATTCTACATTCCGTAAACTAGCAAAAGATAATTTAATATTTATGAATGATTTTCTGTCTCTGTCTGTATCAGTATATTATTTATTCATTGCAGCACTTTACTACCATAATTCAAAGGTCTTAACAGTTTTTGCTAAACAAAACAATAACACAAAAATTTAATTTGCCAGATCTGTAGCTGTAAACCCTTTGGTCTATAAATTAACTTGGCTGTCATTTCTGGTATACCATACACAACATGTGCTTCCAGAATTGTAAATACATATACCAATTTTAAATCTAGTACTAGCATGAAACGTGGTACCTGTTTTGTTTCCTTAATGGCCATTTCCAGTCTGTCTGACCATTTCTGAGAATAAGGTAGTGTTTCTGAAAATGTGGTATCTTGACTGCCTGGACTTCAGCTGTGACAACTGAACTGGAATATATTTTATCTTTAACCTATAAATTTGCATGTTCCTGTCATAACCAATTCTTCAAATTCTGTAAATTTGCACAATCTACTGCACACACATTCGTACAATTGTCATCTTTGTAAACTACTGTACATTCTGTAGCATTCTTATTTTTCCATAAAATTTTGTTTCTGATGTCTAAAACAACATACCACTCTGATGACATGTCCGTACCTAGTATGGAACCGTTCACTGCTGTAAACTTTGACCCTTCAAATACTGGCATAGCCGCACTCGTATCCTCTAGTAGAAGTCTTTTTGAAACTGAAATTAACGTGTCTGTATTAATCAGTACATTACTCCATAATTTCTTTTATGTAAACTATGACATATTGTCATTTTTCTCAACCTTAAATAATATGACAGGTAAATAATCTGGTTTGGTGCTGGACTGCCACACCCTTTATAGATAAGCTGAAAATCTTTTTTATCGAACTAGCAATAACACTGACTTGAGCTATGGTGTGTGTTTCTTCTTTATTTTGCTCTGAAACACTAGTAATGAATTAACTTCAGGTAAGATATGCATTTCTTTTTTTTATTATGCCCTAAAGTCTGTATATTATTTATGCTGATGTTTACTTTATCAGACTGATCATCATCTGCACTCTGATCAAAAATCTGCCCTCTAATCCCCCCCTAAGTACAGTATTTGCAGTGGCTTTTGAAAACAATAAACTAGAATGTATTACATTCTGAACATCAGTATTTGAAATAACATGAACTTGAGACATTGCCAATGTTTGCTTTGTGTTTTGTCTGGAAATGTGCATGTTATTTACACTGACTGTGTTGATGTCTGTATCTGCAATAGTCTGACTTTGTATTTTTAATTACATGAAAACTATAATTTATTACATTCTGAAGATCTGTATTTGAAATAACATGAACATGAGACATTGCAAATGTTTGCTTTATGTTTGGTCTGGAAATCTGCATATTATGTACAGTGACTGTGTTTACATCTGAATCTGCAATACTGTGACAACTCTGTATGCTGAATTACATGTGCTGTAGCATTTATACTAATTTCTGAAGAATGTAAACAAGAATTTGTGTTAAGTCTGAAACCATACAGATGGAAGCTGACTTATTATGTGAATCCATTGCCATACTTATTACAGACTGCTTCTGAGATTTAATCCTTTGCATCTAGAAAGATTTAATAACCATGAAATGTAAATGCACGTTTTTGGAATACATTTTTTGACTCCTTTACCCATTTTTTAACTTTAAACTATACATTTACTGGTACCTTTACTGTAAAAGTACTCTTTGACATATTTATACCATTTACATTTGCTGATGTATTTAAACCTTTCTGAGCTATATGTCTGACTTAGCTAGAAAATGCATTGTAAAAAAAAAATAATGCTTGCATTAGGAAAGTTGAAGTTGCTTTAAGAACGTGGCCTGGCCTTTTACAGCTTTTTAAAAACTTTTTCTGGTAAGATTTTTTATTGGATGTGTGACGTCACCCTAGAAACTTTAAAGTCTGTTGTCTACTTTGGAAATGGTGAAGTTTTCTGATACATTACTGTTAACTGGATAATGTCTTCTAAACTGGTATCTTGGAGAGTCTGAAGTTTTTTAAGACTTTACTGTAGATTTTTTGAAGTAATGTTCTGAAGGAACACTGATGAAGTTTTTTTGAAACTTTACTATAGATTTTTTGAAGTAGTGCTCCTCTGTTGAAATTCTTTGAGACTTTATTGTAGATTTTCTGAAGTAGTGTTCCAAATGAACACTGCTGCTGTGTAGGATAAACATAGTCTGACTGTTGATAAGGTTGCTGTGGGGTTTTGAGACTTACTTTAAATGTAAATATTGTTCTCCCCCATCGATGGTGGCTGACAGTTGTAAGAATTGATATGACTGTAGGACACTGGTATGAACTGGACATAACTGGAAGAAACTAGAATGAGACTGGAATAAATGTCTTTATCTGTCAATTACCCACATTTGTGCTGAATAGGTGCCAGTCTCTCCTTTATGGGCCATATCTTCATAATAAAGTCTGCACACACTGTAGTTTGGTTAAGAATGCTTTATTTTGTACAGTGAAAGTAGATGTCGACAGTATCTGAATACTGTCTCCAATAACAGTTCTGATAAACTGAAATAGTCCAGAGCTTCTGCATTCTTATTCTGATCCTCCTGAATAATATCGTTAATATTCTGGAATGCTGGATATTTGATCTGACTTCTGCACTCATTCATGAGTGTCTGTACTGCAATCACTTTCTGCGTATCAGTTCAAACTCACTTAAATGTCTGAAGTATCTCTTAATAATAATACCAAAACCCTGAACATTTTTGCACTTCTCTTTAGACTTGGTTCCCAAGCCTTGTAAGCTCTGTTTGTTCTCAATGTAATGCACATTCTATTCTTATCAGTATTCTTTACTGAGAGTTATTTTCACTGATTGAAAATGCATTTACTGAAGCTGCATGCACACTGTGAAAGCCTGCTTTAGTGCAAGGAGAATACTGTATTTTTGTGTATTTAAATGATACCTGATCTTACTGTGTCTAAACAACTTTAAAAATCATTTTCTAAAGTTTGCCTCTAATTACTATTCTATGTTGCATATAAATTTAACTAATTCCTCTAGTCTGTCTGTCAACGATGTTGAATAATATTGCACAGACTTCTTCATTTTCCCATGTGTAATTCATGTTTTTTAGTCCAAAGATCTTTTTAAGGAACTCCTTTTGAACCTCTGCATATGTCACACACTCTAGTATCATGTGTGAAAGAGGGACCTTGATTTTAGTTAGGTCCAGTGAGAGGCGTACTCAACCTTCCTTTGTCTCACAATCAAGCATCCAACTATTACTCAAACTGGGGTTGTCTTATTGTTTACCACATATATACTCTGAAAACATTTTTTGATTCACGTCACCATTTTAGGCCCTATACCAATATCTTTTAATTTTCTACCAGTTTCCTGTGAGACACAATATTTAAGGAGTTTGCTAAAGTAGAGATGTGTTACATCTGTAGGATTTGTTTACCTACTTGATTTTTGACATAGCTATAGAACTGGATCAAGTTAAACTGATAAGACTTTGCTGGGTAAAGCCATACCTTTGTCCATCCGCCAGAGATGAGCAGTTAGAAACTCTACTACCTTAGCCTTATGTAGACAAAGGCAAATTTTTCATGTTACAAAGGAAAATGAGTCTGGTTTTCCTAACTAAAAACAACATTGAAAGAAAGCAAAGTAAATAAAGATATTTTGAAACAGTTTCCTGTTTGGTTGCAGACAGATCTTTTCAATATTTTAACATCAGGCTTTCAGAATAATATTTTTTTTGGAAGGTGTCATATGCTTGACAAATGGTAGTTTGCAAATCCTAGATCAAACACATTGTTACATTCATGGGCTTACAGTGGTATTTCAGACAGCTCTACATTAGTTTATAAACAATTGAAGATGGTCATTAAATTATTTTCTAGGTCACACACACACACACACACACACACACACACACACATACATGCCTATAGGTATATATATATATATATATATATATATATATATATATATATATATATATATATATATATATATATATATATATGTGCATATGAGTGTGCGGGCATGTGTATGTATATATGATTTTATGTCAGTTCTGTGAAGAAAACGTTCATTCAAACAAAAATCAGTGACTTCTGCTCATTGATGACATATTCAATCTCCTTCCAGTAAAAACAAAATATAATAAAATATGTATTTTTTGCAGTGGAGGCTTGCCCCTATGTACCCACACACATGAGGTATTTCCCACTTTGTCTCACAACTTAACCTATAGTAACTTTGAAATTGCTTAATATTGAGGAAAAGGAGGAAATTTCATAATCCCACTGTCCACTGATATCGCAGTAACACACACACACACATATATATTTGTATCATACAATGTACACACACACACACACACACACACACACACACACACACACATGCACACACATAGCAATTCATGCAAAGTGATCTGTCAAAATGATATATATCTGAAGTAAAAATTTGTAATACTGCTGTAAATAAAATGTTGTAAATATGTTGTAAGTGCTGTAAACAGATATGTTCTTTTCAGGCAGATACAATTTTTATGTCAGATAGAGAGGGTTCTCATAGGAATTGCTGTTAACAAAGTCATTTATTCTATCAAAGTGGCATATAAAGAAAAAGGCTAGAGCTTTATTAGTTAGAGAAGTTCATGTGTCAACATAGGCGGTGTTTGTACCTTCAACAGCAATTCTGAATAGTATGCTGCAAAGGAGATTCTTTCCAGACTAAATTGAAGAAGCCTGTAATCTTCCTGCAAGAAATACAGTGGCAGGAAGCACCTTGAGCTGTGTTAGAACTTGCACAAGAGACTGTGTATTTTACATATTATATCTCTGTCTCTCTCTATGTATGTGTGTTTTTGTGTGTGTGTACATTGTATGATATAAATATATATATGTGTATTTGTGTGTGTATCTGTGTGTGTGTATGTGTGTGTGTGTATGTATGTGTGTGTGTATATGTGTCTGTATATGTGTGTATCTATATCTATACCTACTTATACAAACTTTATATGAGTTTATTACAAATGTTTGAAAGGCAACCACTGCAAAGTCTGTTTTATCAAACAAAACTGTTTAAAGAAATGAACTAATTAAAAAAAATCAAATGTTTTTTGCAGTGGGGGCAAGCCCTCCTGTGTCCCCCACAGCCCCAGTAAATTAAATATACCAAAATAGGGGAAAAATCCCCCCTATATTGGATATTCATTGATCTCACAAAAATACCAACCTCCTCTTCATTTTATTCAAAAGCATCCCATTTGATGAGTTTACTCACAGGTTCATAGATTCATAGGTATTTAGTAGGCTAATGACCACAAGGCCTTTTTAAGCCTAGCCATGCATCCCAAATCTCTGACAAGTTCTGGTACCCTCGATAAGTGTAAGCAGGGGCTTGGGAGTTAAAACATTTACAAGTAGGGTCATGGGAGATTAACCATATACAGATTGTCTGTGTCCATTAGAGACATAGGTGTCAAACTAGGGATGAATTTCCTGCTCCCCTTTCAGTTGTCCACGTTACACTTGAATTGGGTTGTAGAGGACCTCTGCTTTACATGGATGGGGAATCTGTTCCAAAGAAGGGGTAGTCTCTGGGATACATACCTGTCTTTCCAGCAGGTCCTATTTATATCACAGGCATGGTTTAAGTTTTTAGAATTGGTAATTCTGATTCTGTTTGTTATGCAGATATTCAGGAGGTCCATCAGAGTGTGGTCTGATAATGCCTTGTATGCCAAACATAGCTCTCCTCTCAACAGCCTGTAGGAGACAGAATACACGGACAGGGCCTTGAGATGGTCTGCATAGGACATGTTAGTTATGCCCTGTATTCTTTTAGTGAGGAACCATTGTGGACGTATCAGTTGTTGGATGTGCATGGTTAGGTACATACCAAATCATTGTACTCAATGATAGGTCTGATGAATGCTGAATACAATGGAACAATGACTTCCTTGGACCTAGATGCCATACTTTTGTTTATAAGTTGCACAACATTGAATGATTTCCTTACTACTATAGACACATGATGGTCAAAATCTAGATTACTCTCCATATGTGTCCCCAAGTCCCAGACTACTGGGTAAATTCTTAGGGATGTATTGTCAGTATGATAGTTACCAGGAGTGGATGACTTCCTGAAGGATACTCTTATACATTTCTTGAAATTTAGTATTATTCCATGGATCTGACACCAGTTGTTTGTCTGTTTCAGCCCTTCCTGGAGTACATGTGCTTAGGTGGGGGGTACAATGACAGCTCCTAATTTGCAATCATCTACAGATTTAGTCAGCCAGAGTCCAGTGACATTGGCCTTGACTTCAGAGAAATAAATCTTAAAAAGGAGCAGTCCTAGGACCGATCCCTGAGGAACTTTGTTTGTGATTGGCCTCTTTGTAAAGGTGGACTCCCCAAATCTAATTCCTGAATCCTGTCTGTGAGCCAGATGGCTATCTGTCAGCTGGCATAACAGTCTGTACCTAACCTCTTGAGTTTGTCAACAATCCCTGAGTGAGCTATTGTGTCAAATGCCTTGGCCAGGTCAAGATAGGCAGTGTGAACCATTTTGTCCTCATCTGTTGCTTTGGTGACCTTCTCAAAGAAGTCCAGCAGGTTGAATAGACATGACCTGCCCTTGATGAAACCAGATTGAGTTGGGTCCAGTGTCTGGAGGGTTTCCTATGTCATTACTGATCATTTCTATGATAATTCTTTCCATGACTTTGCATTTGAGACTTTTGAGACTTATGGGTCTGTAGTTTCCAGGATCTGTAGATGGCCCACCTTTGTGCAGATGATTGACTATTGCCTTTCTCCATTCATGAAGCACATATCCTGCTTGGAGCCTATGCAATTCCAGAGGGCCTGATAGGTCATGTTTCATGCTATTTAGAAGTTATCCTGGAATATTATTTTGGTCCACTGGTGCAATGTTCTTGGCCTTAGAGAGAGCATTAAGAATCTGTTCCCTAGTGATAGCAGGGGGAGTTATATTTGATGGTATTTCCTGTCGGAAGGTTGAGGGGGAGTGAGGGATAAAACTGGAGGTGAATTTGTCAGCCAGTATGTTTGCTATATCTTCTGACTCATTATAGGTGGCTCCATTAACAACGAGCTCTGCACACAATTGTATATTGCCTTTGAGGTTGTGGACATAGCTAAAGAATGCCTTGTGGTTGTCCTTGGCCTGGTAGGCCAAATTTACCTCAAATTTGGCTTTGATACACTTTATTTGTCCTGTGGGTTGTTTGTTTTGTTTGATGAGATTGATTTTATCCTGGTGGGTGCTGCACCTCCTAATTTTTACCACAATTTTCTTCCTTCTGTTATACAGCCTATTGGTGTGGATGATCTGTTTTTTGATTTAATTCTGTATTATTTCTTGATGGATACAGCTGCCTGTCTGCAGCTATTAACATGCTTGTATAGGGTGTCTGTGAACAGATCTGTGTAGGCAGCAGTGTTCTTGGGGTTTATTGTGCACTGAAATGTTGCCAGGTTTTGCCACTTAATTTTAAGAAGTTAACCTTAACCTTAGAGTAGTTCCTGAATATTCCAGGATTAGCTGTCATTACAGGTTTTATTTTTACTTCAAAGGAGACCATATTGCATTTTGACCTTACCAGAGAAGACATTATACTAGGGAGTGTGGAGCACTCTCCCATACTTGTGAGGACCAGATCCAGTATTGTTGCACCCCTGCTTAGTGTACTGACATTCTTTTCCAGAGGGCTTGTGTTTACAAAATCCAGGAATCTTTGTGCCTGTATGTTTGGTGTTATATATGATTCCCAGTTAATAGTGGGGTAATTAATGTCACCCCTGAATATGGTATTGGGTTGAATAGTGAGTGCTTCCAATTAGTTTAAATACATGGTATGGGTTTCCTGGGTCATAGAGGGGGACCTTTTGCTTGCAAGGAAATGGTATTGGATTTTGCCTGTGGTGATTTGTACTAGTAGAAGCTCAAATGTGTTGTTCTGTTTGACCAGACTTGAAGTATATTTATTTTTGATGTGAATTGAGACACCTCCATCTTTAGTCCCTGTCTGTGTAGTAGCTGGTCTAAATGTGTAGAAAGCATTATAACAATGCATTGTTGGTGAGCTGTCCACAGCTTTAAACCATGTCTCAATGACCATACAAATGTTGGCATTCTCTACATACACACACACACACACATATATATATATATATATATATATATATAGTTACACTTGAAACCATCGAATGTTCAGAACATCGAAGTTCTAATCGTCGAGACCAGAACATCGAAGTTCAGGACATCGAAGGTTGAAAGTGTAAGTGCCAGGTAAGTAAAACTGGTAAGTTTCGGGTGTATATGCAGGGCAGCAAAGTGCCCTGCATGTTGTGTGTGTGTGTGAAATCTGAGTGTTGGCATTGCAGGTAGGGTACGGGAAATCTCCCATTTAGCGCTACCACATATAGCAGTAAATGGGAGATTTCCCTTACCTCACTGTGGTGTGATCTTGGAGTTAGAATATTAAAGTGGGGGGCACAGCATAAAATAGTTTTTGACTGTTTATTTGTTTTTTTGTGGTTCACTTTGAAACTTCGATGTTCTGAACATCGTTGTTCTGGTCTCGACGATTAGAACTTCAATGTTCTGAACATTCGATGGTTTCAAGTGGAACTATATATATATATATATATATATATATATATATATATATATATATATATATATATATATATATATATATATGCCCTCACCAAGAATGATACCACGGTATAGAGAAAAAAATTATCAATTTCAACAATTGGCTAAGCTTCTGGTGTCATTCAAAGGGGATCCAGTGTCTGTCAGCCTGGGATGACATGCTCCACAAGCCACGCTGCTTTGCTAGAGATGGCTTGCACCTGTCACCCTTAGGCTTTCGAATACTGGCCAAGGCTCTTGCCACCCCCATAGTGCCTTTTTTAGGCAAGGCTCAAAAAGCAAACCCACCGCCGTAAATAGCACAAGTAACAAAAAACTGAGGGTAATGCTACTCAATGCCAGAAGTCTAAACCTCAAAATACACGCACACGAGGCACCCCTCAGTATGGAGAAAATCGATATATGTGCAGTAACAGAAACCTGGTTTAAGGTTCCAGAGAGCACCCCAGCACTACCAGGCTACAACCCATACCATACATTTCGGCCACAAAACCTGGACCGAAATGCAAAAGGCGGGGGAGTATCCATATTCATCAAAGATACCCACACCTCCAGGTTAGTGGCACAGCATGATGCTTCAGAGATCATCCACGTGCAACTAACAATAGGCAAAACTGCTATTCAAATTTTAGCTTGCTACAGATCACACACCATGTCCCAGGGCCCCTACTCTGCATTCCTGGAAAGACTGGTAAATATAAAGGTCCTACCAAACGCCCTGGTATTGGGTGATTTCAATTACCCAAACATTAACTGGGAGAACTACTCAGGTACAGACTCCCTTGTCCAACATTTCCTAGAATTTATAAACTCAAACGCCCTGGATCAACTGGTCAAGACCCCCACCAGAGGTGACAACATATTGGACCTGGTCATCACCAATATGGGCGACCGGTGTTCCACACCGGAGGTCAACCCCTCGCTGGTTATATCTGACCATAAACTAATCACTCTGGATATCCACATTCTGCCACCATGCCCGGTCAAAGAAACCACTGTGAAAAACTTTTCAAAAGCAAACTTCACATTACATAAGACCGAGGTGGGAAGTTTCAAAGCCCCCGTGCTAAAGGATAGCTCTGTCCAAGCTGTAAAATCCTTTACTAATGCACTCTACGGGCACCTACAAAAATGCATGGATCATGCTATCCCAAACAAAACCAAGACTCACTCCTCCAAGAAAAAGAAGCCAGTCTGGTGGACCCCTGCTATAAATAAGCTATACAACAGAAGGGGGAAACTAGTACAGAAAAGAGTAAAATCCCAAGAAGGGAAGACATCCCTGACGAGTATCGTCAAGAAACTACGTTCCCTCATAAAATCATCCAAGGCTAGCTTCGGAAGAAAAATTGCCATAGACTCCAAAGATAACCACAAGGCATACTTTAGCTATGTCAAGAATCTAAGTGGCAATTCTCAGATCTGCTCAGAGTTAGTGCAGAATGGCACAAAATACACTGAACCGACCGATATAGCCAACATCCTGGCAGACAGGTTCAGTGCAAACTTCACCCCCCTCTTACCCCCAAAAGGGCCCATAACTATAACAGAAGAATGTAGTGCCCCTGAAATCACAGACACTCAGGTTAAAACTGCCCTCTCCAAAGTCAAAAACACAGCATCAATGGGACCGGACGTTGTCCCAGGCTGCAACCTACACAAGCTCAAAGATGAACTAACCCCTCACCTAAACACACTGTTTAAACTCAGCCTCTCCACAGGTTACATGCCCACAGAGTGGCACACAGCAACGGTTATTCCACTCCACAAAGGTGGAGCCACAACGGACCCAGGGAACTATCGCCCTGTAAGCCTGATTAGCTTGGTCTGCAAAGCTATGGAGCGCATCATCATGGATCTCATTAACAGAAACATTGGAAACCTCCAGACACTGGACCCTACCCAGTTTGGCTTTGCTAAGGGCATATTATGCCTCCTAAACCTGGTGGACTTCTTTGAGACAGTTACTAAGGCTATAGATGAGGGGAGGTGTTCCACACAGCCTACCTAGACCATGCAAAGGCCTTCAACACCAGTCCCCACTCAGGTATTATAGACAAGCTCACCAGAATGAACATAAACCCCTAAGTCATGAGATGGGTTGCTAACTGGCTCATGAACAGAACCCACATGGTAAGAGTTGGAGGAGTTAGGTCTGACTCTAAACTGGTTACAAGTGGTGTTCCCCCAGGGCTCAGTCCTAGGACCTCTCCTGTTTGACATATACTTCTCAAAGATACAGGCAAGCACAGGAGGACTATGGCTGACCAAGTTCGCAGTCGACTACAAACTAGGGGCTATAATTGACTCACTCTCCGGCTGACACAGACATCCTCCAAAAGGGTTTCACTGAGAAAGATACCTGGTTTCAAAATCATGGCCTCAATCTAAATGCCAAAAAGAGCATAGTCATCCCCTTTGGCAAAAACAAAGTACCCACAAACTACCACATAGGTGGTAGCCCCTAAATACGGAAGATGTAATAAAGGATCTGGGGACCAAAGTAGATAGTAACCTTTCCTTTGATAATCACATTGCCAAAGTGGTTAGAAAATCCTTCTATGTGGCCACCTAATCACAAAAAGGTTTGCATCCAGATCGAAAGAGGTCATTGGGCCCCTCTATGCATCACTCATCAGACCCATCATAGAGTACAATGCCCCATTTGGGATGTACCTTACAAGATACCTGCAACAACTGAAAGGACCACAGAAGTACCTCACCAAGAGGATCACTGGCCTTAAGCAGATGCCCTATGCAGCTCAACTGAAGAAACTTCAGCTGTACTCGGTTGCATACCGCCTACTCAGAGGTGATCTTTGCCTGACATGCAAGACCATGTCCAACCCAGAATTGATGGTCATGCTCCACCTAAAGAAAACCATAACCCCTCGAGCCACATGCTCCAGGGATCCAAACCTTACCAAAACAATAAATAGGACATGCTGGAGGGATAGATTCCTGTCCCAGAGACTTCCCATGCTCTGGAACAAGATTCCAATCTACATTAGGCAGAGCTCCTCGCTAACCCTCTTCAAGAGAAACCTTGATGAGTGGATGGGAAACAGAAAGTTTACCCCAGGGATCACTTCAATGGTTCTGCTGGACAGAAGCACAGAGAACTAATCTAAGGGGGTGGCGAACGCCAACACATTCCGGCTAGGCTTATAAATGCCTTTGGGTAGATAGCCTAGTACCTACCTATGAACATATATATATATATATATATATATATATATATATATATATATATATATATCTGTGTGTGTGTGTGTGTGTGTGTGTGTGTGTGTTTGTACTGGTGTCTGTATACATGTATGTATAAAAGAAACATAGATCTTTTTGTAATTTGTGCGGTGTTTTTTTTTTTCTGTCTTTTAGTGCTTTTTGGATTGCCCTGCGTATGTGCCATGTGTGAGATCATTTGATGAAAACAGTGCAAATGAAAAGAAACTGTATGTGATACAGCGGTAGTATGTCTAGCAGTCCTCATTTCCACTCTTAATTAACATAATCATGTCTAACTGTGCCACAGTTCTGACAAAGAAACATTTCTCTTGTGCTGTGGCAGTCTTGCTATTTAAAGTACTGTGGCCCATAGCTTTCAACCTCTTAGCCTGTGACTTCTGGACAAAGCAATAAAAATCAGGGGTCAAATGATTCAAGTCAGAGACAAATTTTTAATATTGCTTTTATATGGTTAGAAAGTTGCTATAGTAAAAAGTTTTGAATCAGCATGCGTTTTCTGAAGATATGAAGACTAAAAGTCAAAAAATCTAGTTATTTACTGATTGCAATCCTCACTGGATTTTCCATCAAACTACAAATTTTATGAGGAACAGACCAAAAATATGAGGCAAAATCAGGGTCATTGTGTGAAATCATGGCTAGTTGACAGCTATTCTGTGGCCTACAATTTTGGATTTGGGGTTTTTATATTAAGGTATTTCAGTGTTAGTGGTGTAACAGGTAGTACACTTGCCTTTGGTGCAGATGGCTGTGGGCTGTTTTCCCACACTAGGTAGATGGAGTGCTGAAACTGCAGTGCAGCACAAGGTGGGTGCTGCACTCCTGAGTAGATCATCCTTAGGAAGAGACATTAAATTGAGGCTCCATCTGCCTGAGTTGGTGGTACCTTAGGTAGATGTAAAAGTTCCCACGGCATCTATGGAAAAGAATAGGGAAAAGCTTCCCAGTGGCCTCACCAAATCTCCCCCTAGTAGTATAAATGCCACCTCTAGTCACCCCTGAGGAGAGGCCACTAGCCAAGTGGGATTAACCCTGTCAAGAAAAGAATAAATAAAAATAAATAAAATAGGTAAAGTTCTTAACTGTTTCAGTGGATGTCCTTATATTCACTTCTGCAGTATTCCCTGCCGTGGAATCCCAAATGACTGGCCAATCTACCAAAGAGTACTTGTTGCTTTTAAAAGGTATGCTGAACATCACCCAAGTGCTCCTTGGATAGCGTAAAGCATAAAGGTGATGTTCAGGCCTGCCATAGTCAGAACTTCTTTGCTGCCAGTCTGAACGTATCTTTTTACCGTTGGTCTGTTTACTTGCGTCTGTTTCTGCCAGTTGAATGCATTTTCATTCTCCGCTGACTACCTACACCTGTTTGCTGACTTCTATTGCAGTTGCAAATAAGTGACCCATTGGGAATTTTGTTTTTTCTTACTTTTTTTGTGCTCTTTCGGGTTAGTGTCATCCAGGAAGGGTAAATGCCAGTGTAGGAGACAGATTCCCCATAAAGACCGCCATGATAAGTGTCTTTTTTGTCTTGGAGTTTTTCATGACCATACGTCTTGTTCTGTTTATCAGGCATCCATTCTGAAAACCCTTCACAGTAGACTTTCTTTCCTTTTCTTGTATCTGGAGAATCAGTGTTTTAAGCTACTCGCTAAAGATACAATGGAAAGAATCTCCCACCCCGAGGGTCAGCCGTTAGGGAAGAAGAAGGTGAAAAAGGTATGACCAGAATCTTCCTCTGTCCATCCCCTGCTAGGTATTTCCCCTGAGGTTGTTACAAACGCAGAGGCTCACCTGGCTGTGTTGTCAGATTTCTCTGCTGCGACCAGTGAGGGTCCGTCTGGCAGCACTTCCAAAGAGGCTTTGCAGAAGTCCATAAATGACATTCAGGGGGAACCACAGATTATTTTTTGAGGCACCTAGGGGAGTTCCTCAGTTTTTGGTTGGGGAAGAAGTTCCTACCATGGTTCTTGACTGCTGTCCTGGGTCTGAGCCTTCTCAGCTTTCTAGAGGGGATGTTCCTCTAAAGAAGAAACAAAAGTCAGACACGTTTCTTCTACTCCTAGGGATCTACAAAGTAAGTATCAGGCTATCACTCAGGGGCTATTTGCTTCTTTAATGTCCTTAAAGCCTCCTTAAGGGGTTTCAGTTCCTACTTCTCCTTGGTCCTCTACTCCCTTTAAAAGGCCTAGAGAACAGGGTTCTTCTGAGGATGAGTCAGATTCAGCTAGTGAACCCCTGACCTATTCTACTCAAATTCCTTCTCCTTTGGACTGTGGATCTGAGGAGAAGGAATCTATTAGTCCTGATGCTCCTTTTGAGGAAATTTCCTTTGGGGACACACTCTAGGATGATGGATTTTTTTTACGTGGGAGTGTGCTCAGGTCTTTGACATCCATAAGAGGTACTATGAGTTGCTGCAGTTGACTCCCTTAAACGTGCGGCTATTTTGGCTGCTTTGCTGGCTGCTTTTTCCAATGCCTCTCATGCTCCTGATTCTCTGCCCCTTGCTCCCAAGAAGCCTGATAGGTTTTATAGGGTTCCTGAGGATTGCTCTTTCCTATATAAATGTTCTACTGCTGATCCCTCTGTCGTGTCTGTAACCTCTGATGAGCCATCTCAATTGCTTCCTTCACCCAAGTTATTGCCTTCTGACAAGGACAGTAGAACCATGGACAGGCTGGGTAAGCAGGTTTATCCTTTGAATACCCTAGCTTTTAGGGCTATTAATTATCATACCAATATATCTAAGTATGTGCTGGCTCTTCTTTCTCAGGCCTGTCAACTTATTTCTGATTTTTCAGGATCTGAGGGTAAAACTTCTGATATTTCCTTGCTAGGGACTTCTTCTCAAGTCATTCATCATTCTATTAAATGTAGTTATGATGCAGCAGATGCCTCTTCTAGGGCTACTGTTTTTGGTTCAGTGATGAGGAGGCATTCTTGGCTTAGGCTTCAGCCTCTACCTGATGATATTAAACCTAATGGATGGATGCTTCTCTGGATTTTAAACTTTTGTTTGGGCAAGCTGATGCTGCTTTGTTTAAGTCCTTTCAGGATAAGGGTGAGGCATTACAGGAGCTTAAGCATGTGTTTGTTTCTCCTGTGCCTAAATTTCAGAGAAACTACCCACCTAAGCCTGCCTTTGTTCATAGACAATCCTGCACTTCTACTAAAGGTAGGAAAAGTGGCAAATGGGCTTCTCCTTCTAAGGCTTTTCTGTTTTCAGGAACTTTGTTTTCTTTTCCGGACAAACCAGGTGCTGTATAATTCTTCATCTCTTTCCAGCCACATTCCTCTTTCTCTTCCTGTTAAGCTTCAGATCACTCAGGATTCTTCGGTTCTGTCAATTATTCGTTAGGGATACTTCATGGTGTGGAAATCCCATCCTCTTTTTATGGGCATTCCTCAGCCTCCTTGGGAATAACTTCCTTTTTCCCAAGGTTCTTCAGAGTTTCTTGACTTAGGGTACTATTCAAGAGTTGCCTGTGTCCGAACGGGGGAAAGAGTTCTACTCCAGACTGTTTCTAGTGCCCACAAAAGAGGGCACTTGGAGACCTATTCTAGACCTCTATCATCTAAACACTTTTTTAAAAGTGCCTTCCTTTCGGACATGGTCCCTTCAGATTTTGTATCCTCTCTTTCCCTAGGTTGCACACTTAGGTTACATATGTAATGCTAGACCAGGAAGCTCTGAAGGGCTGACGTCTCCAATGAAAATATTGGAGATAAACTGCCTCCTTCCTAGGGCTGGATGTTACCTTACACATGTATACTTAACACAATGACTAGATTACTTTAAATTTGTAGCTTTTTTTTGAAAAGCATAGTCCAAAATGGAAATGTTTTTGTAGTGGTAGGGCTAGTAGTGATGATTGTGTGGTCCTATAACTTGCATTTTGGATCTTGTTGTTATGAAATCCTGTCCTATCACTTTCTTTACTACTGAATTTGGTAACGTTTATGACTCACTTTTCTGGTTGTAAATTTTCATAGTGGCTATTTAGAATGATTCTTTGACTGCTATTGTTTAACCAGAGTGACCTCAGGAATGACATCATGGTTAGCACAAGTGCCACCAGGGATACTCTTCATTCTTGTGGACCATATTCATGTACCATGTCAGAATATAGCATGACCATTCCTTGATGTGAACTGTCCACATATGTCCTGCAAGCTGTCAAACTATAAACTGCTATTGTCTGCAAAGTGTAACATTCTGCAAATGTTACTGTTGCAAACTCTGAAGGTTGCTGTTGTCTGTAAGCTATCAGACTCAACTGGTATACTGCCCAGTGTCCTGGGTCATTGCTGAAAAGGGTCCAATCAGATAAATAAATATATAAATCCACCCTTTCTAGTAACTCAGCAGAGGTCATCAATTATTCATAGTGGCTGTCTTGATGCTCTACCAGTAGATACTGTTATACTTAATGGCAAGCAGGTTGACTTCTTGCAAGTTCTCAGACCCTTAACAGAAATCTGGGAGGGGAAATTTGGAAGGTTATGAGGCATTGTCTCTTTCCTTTCTGGCATTGATGCTCTTCTGCGTGGTATTTATAGGCTTCAAGCTTCCCGTCTTGGTGTGGAGTCTGAATCCTCCTACATTCTTTCTCTTGGGGAATAAACTACAATGGATATTGCTCCCCCCTACTGATCTTCAACCTCTCATGATTATTCAGAGGTCATAACACCACCCCTTGATGCTTGTTGTGGGCACCAGCATCACTACAAGGACCTACTACACCCTCCCCATGCATGTGAGTGCTCCCACCAACATGCTTCTTAGGGCTGCTATCACCAGCTTGGTAAGCAAAACCAATGTTTCCATTATGGCTCTTAAAAGTCTCCCTTTGTATTCAGTGAAAAGGCCCCTTGACCACCAGTACCTCCCTTTAGTATGTGAGTCTGCATGTGCTACTCACTCCTATACTTCCCTGTCTGGCTGTTCCAGCACAAGTCATTAATCTAACTGTGGATGCTAAGGCCACAGTCAGGAATTTATCCCTCTATGCCTTGGAGCTGGGCACTGTGGAAGACATTTTAATTCTTATAAAGTCCAAGGAGGTGAGCAGTGATTAATTTGTCTAAGTGTTAGTAGCAAACATTGGCTGCATGGATTTAACTGACTGGTCTGTTCCCCACCACTTGAGGATATGTAAATACTTTTTATCCTGGTGACCCTGTTAATTTTTTCTGCGCATATGTCCTTACACATTTGTTATAAATGTTTAGTAAATCTTAAATAAATATTAAACACGTGCCAAACTTTCATGTGTAATAAAATGTTTCTTTTCAGGAAATGTCCCACTTTGTGCTAGATAATGACTTCAGACACATAAATAAAGAATTGTATGAGATTTTTTTTTAATTCTATTGACTTCCTGTAGATAAAAATACATAATTTATTTGTTTTGTTGAGAAAAAAACATAATTGTCCCTGTGAGAAGCAAGTCTGATTTGTTTAGCCCACAAAAAATGGGAGCATGTTTTACTTCAACTAAAGTACAAAACAAAGAACATAATTGTAGCTTTCAGAGTTTTAACTGATAGGTGAAAAGGTTTTACATTGCCTTTAGAAAAGGATATTTTATCATATCATTAGTGATATGTATGACTGGATACTGGTCATCTAATAAACTTAATGGGAACCTTTACCCTTATAAAAATTGCAGTGTAATAGTTGTGTGACTCTTGTCTTCCTCCCATTTCTGGAAGAGCTATATTTGGATGTTAAGTAATCATTATGCTATTACTTTTAGCAGATCAAAATGCTAGAAGCTAACAAATGACGCAGATTGTTGGAAGGCCTGCCACTTTATTTATATTTAAAGCTATAATGTTAAGACTTGAAGGAGGTTAAGATTGTCAGGACCTTTTAACCTATTATTATACTAGTCTTTCCTAAGGAAGACACAATTCCCACATCAGAGTTCATGACTGGTTACAAAGTTCCTTTATTTAACCTATAAGGCTGTAAGCAGGAAGTGATGTGTTGACCTAATACTCTTAGTTGAAGAGTCTTGTTGTGTAATTCAGGAAACATATTAGGCCAAAAAAACAAAACTACATTTAGTGAGAGGAGCATCTAATTCTTTTGAACTTTGGCAAAGAACGTGGGTATTCTATCACTAAGTGCTCAGATTTGTGCTGTCAGTATAACAAAAGAAAAACTCCTGAAAATATTGTGAGAATGGAAAACTAAGCCAAAGAGTGTAAACGAGAGAGTATATATTATTGTATTTAACAACTGCTATATTTATATTTAGGTGTATTTTTTTTGCATACTAATCTTGTAGAATGTAAATTATTGTGTGTGATTAGTTTTATGTTTAGTGTCGTAGTCAACTCATTTTCTTTGCTTTTTTTTCTTTCTGTCATAATTTGAAATTAAAATAATAAAAATTATCAAAAATAAATAAATAAATAAGCTGTCTTGTACTACTTTGAGCTGCTTTTTGGGTCAGTCCAATAAATTAATTCAGGGAGTCCGCAGATACCTGCCATTCATAACATCATTTCAGACGTACACTGCTGAATTCATTCTCCAGATTCATTAAGGTAATTATATTTAATAGGAGCTCCTGAAGAAATTTTATATTTTTTTCCCAAACAAGAATGTATTTGCTTAATTACATTTTATTCTTGTCATTTTGGAATATGCTGACTGCTAACAAATCGTTTTCACATTAAGCCTTATTTTATGTATTTTATACATTTTTATTACTTGATGATAAATAAGTAAGCCCACTGGGCCTCAATTTCAGAGGTGACCTGGAAGCACTTTTCATAGTAAAGACCTGTAAAAAGATAAATGAAATTTCATGTGCATATCCACTTTTCTTTCAGAATTCATTGCTTGGTTTACAAAACAGTGAATAGTTTCCTCAATTTATGAAACTCTTGCCAGCTTTCCAGTGTAGTTCTGTTGATATACTTACTTTGGTGTCTTCTTCAGTGGTGTAAGACCAAGAAACTTCAAGTTTATGAAGATGTTCAACTTGGCTGCTAGGATGTTCTCTTTGAGTGTCCTGGGCATGATGGAACTTGCTGTGCGAAAAACAAGAATAAACAGTTCTATTTGATTCCTCTCTTTACTCAAAGTACATTGACTTTAACAAGATGTTGGAACTGTGGAGACAATGACATTTTTCATTAAATCTGAGTTTATGTGATCTGTAAGTTACTATATTTAGAGATGCTGGGTACAGGGTGCAGTGGGAGGAATAACCTTTAGTATTAAAAAAACAACGTTAAAAGTTGACAACAGTGGTCAACCGTTTTTATGATTCTCAGTATACTGTTTGGTCATGTGATGTTCAAGAATAGATCTGTTCTAGTTTTACTATTGTGCTTGTATTTAGATTCCAAGTATATTATGACAATTATATCTTAACATATAAAATTATTAAAGCATTACCAGTTCATAACAAATTGATTAGAACTGTAGTGTTTTTATTAACTTCTGGTAAATTGCAGGTATGCTGACTGAATTTTTGGATTAAGTAATACATTTCTTTATAAATATTAAGTTGCTTGAGTGGACAGATATTCACAGAATCATTTAATAATTAATAATTTAAAACAAATACATCATGTTAACTTTATAGTTCAGTACTGTTTATATTAACCAGTGCATTCTGATATAGAGGCAGCTTTGTGTATACTTTGGCAGGTTTTTGGTCATCAGAGAAAGAGTATCAGATAAATAATATCTATTTATCTATATATATATATATATATATATATATATATATATATATATATATATATATATATATATATATATATATATATATATATATATATAGGTTCCCTTCGGAATCTCGAAATCCTAAAACTTTGAATTTCATATGGTCGAGATGATATGATCGAAGTGTTAGAACTTCGAAATTCTGAACGGAGATCTGCATACAGCGCAGAATGGGGATTTCCCTTTTCCTCATGTAGTGTGGAGATCTGGATGGTGCAGAGGTGCTTGCCCCCTGCAGAAACATTGAGAACGTTGTTTTTTTTTTTTTATGTTGGATTCATTTTGGAATGTCAAGATTCTGAAATATTGATCATGTGGTCTCAATCATATGAAATTCGATGTTTCAGAAATTTGAGATTCAGAAGTGAATATATATATATATATATATATATATATATATATATATATATATATATATATATATACTTTTTTTTCTTTCTTTTTTTTTTTTCAACAGTAGTTGGTATTTCAACAGATATGCCTGTGTGAATATGATGAAAATACTACAGAATTATGCAGACTTAGGAAATATTTTATACAACATCCTTTTCAGTTTTAACATAAAGCATAACATACTAAACACAATTGTGTACAGATAATAAGTCATAGTGTGTCAGGTTTCATTATAGAAAGTTATCTGAGAATTTGCCTGCTTCCTGCCTCACAAGAAAGCCAGGAAAATGTAAATGGGCAGTAAATTTGTTTAAGCATATTCTTCACAAGATAACCTGTGTGTGAGCAAGAGATCAGTCATGTTAGTGGTTACTGAGACCAAGGAGAGGGGATAGAATATTATGAGGATTTACAGAGATCAGTGAATAGTTAATGTGTGGAGGCCATTTCAAGTAACCAAAGTGGATGACAATGAGAATGAAGCGTAAAGCACAACCTAGGTTTCCTGATAATAACGGGAAGGGTAAATTATGGCAGTTAACACTGTTCAGCCATCTTTTGCTTTGTACAGTATAAGGGGGAATGGGTTGCAGATTGAGAAAGCTTCTAGCACATTACATTTAAGCAGCAGGTATCTCTGCCAGGCTGTGTGGCTGTATGAAATGATCCCCAGCCTGGTAATGAATAATGAATGATGAATAATGGTGCATGCTCTGAGCTTTTAGGTTT